>NW_006494613.1:3004001-3037953 GCF_000325575.1 Pteropus alecto | reverse complement strand
ATATAAATATTTTTTTTTTCTTATATGGTTATCTCATTTAAATATCTCTGGAGTCTATAGGATAAACGTCCAGCTCTGAAGTGAGGCGTAAAGCCCATCAACATCTGAACTTTCACCTTCTGCTATTCATAGCTGCATGTACTGTTCTCCAGCCACACTGGAATTCTTACTATAATCTTAGTTTCTGGTATATTTATATACTATTGACATCTCCCCTGCACCCTAGCACAAACTCTAAAAAATGAGTTTCATGGCCATGGATAAGATTATATAATCCAGATCTTAAAAAGTACTAATTTTAAGATTATCCAGTCTATTTTCAGATTATCTTGGTGCCCTGGGGTAAGGCTACACCCAGAGAGAATCAGCTTTTTTTTTCCCTAGGGGGTGGGGAAGTAATCATTATCAAATATCCTGGAAACTTCTTCAATGTGAAGTAAACAATAAGATGTGTCTTTGAACCAAAGTTTGGAGAACAGTCTTACTTTCTCAGGCCCAGAGACTTCCAGGAATGGGATTGACCTGGAGTCCGAGGCTGGATCTCCACAGTACAAATTCTGATGTGAGAGGAATGATGTGCTAACGGTTTATTGAGAGGAAATTGAAAAGGGCACAGGAAAAGCACGATATGTGACAGGGGAAAAGACAACCAAGGGCATGATTTCAGATGAAGTCTCAGCCTTGATTTGATCCTGTGGGGCTCTCTGGAGTGTCACCTGCACCTCAGACATTGCCCTGCATTCAGGGAAGGGGCCTAGAATTTTCTCTACTTGCAGCATCAGTTACATGTTGGCTGCCTTCTGGATGAAGTGAGCAGAAACAAGGATTTGTAAACCCCAAATACTTCCAGTGCCATTTCAGTAGCAAAGAACAAACAATCCTCTGAGAAAGCTCCAGGAGTGAGTGGTTAGAGAGAACTGGGAATGCGCAAACAGAACTGGCAACAAAGACACAAAGGAACATCAATAATCTCCAAGATGCTTGGTTGTGGAGCAGCAGTTTAGGAGCTAACAATCACAGAGCTTGCCCTTTCCACTGCCAGCAACGGTAGTAGCAAGAACGTAAGCAGAACAGAGAAGTGACAGCTTTTGGAACAATCCTCTTCCGGGCAATGGTGGAGACCTCTGGCCACATGCAGCCAAGCCTAGTCCTACTAGCAAGTGGGGAGATAGAGGTACCAGGATCTGGACTCCTAGGCTCCAGATAGAGGAAGCTCCAGAAGTCAGTGAAAGCCCAGTGTGCCCAACAGAATAGAGACTTTCTGAAGATTGTTAGTTAGCAGCAGAGGGACCAAATGATCAGGCCCAAGCAGAGTAGTTTCAAATGCTTGCAGAACAATATATGGGAAACTCAGATAACAGTGGTGGGAGAGATTTTGAAAGAGACAAGTCAGTAAAATCTCTGAAGCCAGTTAAAGTTTGGGCTACGTTTCTTTAAAGCAGGGGTCCCCAACCCCTGGAATGTGAACCAATACTGGTCTGTAGCCTATTAGGACTGGGCCACACAGCAGGAGGTGAGCAGCGGGAAAGCGAGCAAAGCTTCATCTGTATCTGCAGCCGCTCCCAGCACTAGCATCACCTCCTCAGCTCCACCTCAGAATATCAGGCATTAGATTCTTATAGAAGCACTGGTTCCTGGTGCCAAACTGGTTAGAGACCGCTGCTTTAAAGTACTGCTGAGAAACTATAATCATTGAACTCTAAACTTCTAACAGCAGCATGTAGTTAATTCACCAATGAGCCAGAAGATGAAGGAACAATAGCTCATCTTCTCAGGTTTCAAGACCCAAAAACAATGTCCCACTTTGGATGAAGTCTTTCTTAGCCTTCCCGAGATGCAGTTTCTCCCGCCTCTGTGCTTTAAGAACACTCAGCTACTTTTATTACAGAAATTGTTGCTTTGTACTGTGGTGATCTGATTCAGTATCTGACCCAATAAACTCCTATCACAAAGGAGCTCATCTCTGCTCCTCAGTATTTAGCATAATATGTGGCAAATATTACAGTCTTAACAAATGTTAGTTAAGTAAATGAAGTACCTAAAACCATGGTTTTCATCTTTTTGGGGGGCAAAACATCTTTAAGAGCCTAATGTAAGATATGAAACTTCTTTCCAGAAAAATGCACAAACAGAATTTTGTATCTACTAACGTAGAAGAAGTACTCAAAGCAGCCAAAAAAATAAATTAACACTGTTTCTAGGATAAAGCATGTCCTTCAAACTCAAGACTAATAGTAGAGATTCTCAAAAATTTTTGAAACCCTAATATGTTCTAACTCTTACAGTAAACTAATGAGAAACTTAAAATCAACCCAACCATTAAGAATTTAGCTCTCTCCCAAATTACATGCACCAGCTACTTTGGAGGAAGTTCATAGGAATTGCAATTAGTGTGAAGCAAAGCACTGATGGGAACCAAGCAAGAAAACAGAAGAGAAGGAAGTGAAGAGACCTTTTAATGAAAAAAGAAAACAGGCAGAGTAGGCAGGTCTGGCCCTAAAAATGAATGGCAGGGAGAGGCACTATTTTCCCTCAAATCCTTGTCCCACTCTAGACCACCTCATTTGACTACTGAATGAATCAGTCAAGTCTAAGGTATGTTAACCAGATGTAGGCAAAACCTTTCCTTTTTTAGATACTATCTTTCCCGAGACCCCCTGAGAGACTAACATTCCCTTTTTATTCTTCTAGGCTTAAAATGTTTTTACTTTCCAGATGTTGTATACATAGCCAATGACATTAACATCATTTATGTACGTAAAGGAAACAACTTATAATGTTCATGTTCAATGTGTTAATATTGCCAATTTAGAGATTTTTGAGTCATTTAGTTCTCTGTTGTGTTTCCATTTTTGATGAAAGTATAATGAAATATTTTCCATATATTGAGTCCCAGTGAGTAATTTTTAACTAGTTGATCGAGAACAGATTTAATGAAAGCAGTATTAATTTATATATTTTATTTCTCATTTTGGGATATTTTAAATCTTATTCTCTTTTACTTTCTGAACAAATCGCCTTGCAATTTAAGATGGACCCTCAGCTGAATACATGAAAGAGATTAGGCAGCATTCAGATAGAATCAAATTTCAGTAAACAATTATTTAAAGATAAGTTGAAAATATAATCTTCTAAATAACTACACTTCTCCTGGGTACAACAACTTATTCCTTCTGTTTGCCATGTCCATAAAATTTCTAAATGTCTGGAAAGAGCTGGAAACAAAAAATTTAGATTTAAAATAATATATGTTTGAAAGTTTCTTTAAACTTATCCACAGATGAATTGTTTTTTACTATCATTGTTGCTCAGTTGTTGTTAATGTATGTGCTCTTTTTCATATATAATTGAGGTATATAAAAATTTTAAGTTTCTGATTATATATGGTAAAGTAACATATTTTCTTGATTCAAAGACTCAAATGTTTTTTATATTTGGATGTATCTTACAATCTATATGAACATATAATGTAAAATTCTCTTTAAATTGATGGTATGTTGTTCAAATCATGGACTATTAGAATGAGGAGATGTAAAATAAGATTTGGTTTAGTCTTCTAAAAACATTTCTCAGAGATGGGTACTTCTAATTAATATTCTACAGCTCCTAAGTGCTCTATTCACTTTTCTTTTTTAATTCTTCCATCTGAACTATTTGTTCAGGGAACAAGTAGGGAAGACATTTTGAGGTATAAATGAGACATATTTCTTTTTAATCCTGTAATAGATATCCATGTATTATTAGTGAATCAGTGACAGGAGATGTCTATCTGCCACTGATTTACAAATCAGCTTTAGGAAACCACCTCCCAACCTGGCAATATTTCCACATGGAGTCAGACCGAAGCATTCAAATAAAACTTTTGAACAATATCAAGACCAGAGAGCTTCCTTTTAGCACCTAGCTGTACTTTTTCACCAAATATAAATCTATTTGTGTTAGAATTGACCAAAGGGTTTGTCTCATTAAACTGTATTCAATTGAAAGTATTTTTATCAGTGATGAAAAATAAAATGTTATGTCAAAGTTACTTAAAAGGTGATGGGAGGAATGAAAGTCATTTCACGAAACAATGTGAAAAATGAAAAAGCTCTCTTTGATCATAGTTCATAATTGAAGGTTATTTCCATTTCCTAGGTAGTTATTTTGGCAATTAAATCTACTCAAAAGTTTCATCTCTAAAAAAATTAATTGTATGTTGAAAAAGTGAATTGGGATAATGTACTCTATGAAGGTTAAAAGAGGTTATTCCAAATGTTATTTCAGTAACAGTAGATTTATTATCATATGCAGAAAACTTTAAGATATTAGAAAAGTATAAGATGCTAAAATTGTTCTCTGTATAAAAAAATATTTAGTTTTATTAGTAAGAATTGTTATGAGTACATATATTCATTACCCTAAACTACTAATTTAAATTGATTTTTGTAAGGGCGATATCTATGCTGCTATGTACTCATGTTGCTTATAAATCTCCCTTAATTTAATGACTAGATTATAAATTCCTGATGGTACTGATCATATTTCATATTTTTAAACAGATTTATTGAAGTATAACTGACATACAATAAACTCATTGATGATCTGTTCATTTTTTCAGTTTTTTTTCTCTCTGTTTTTTTTTTGAATAGTTTCTATTGCTATGTCTTTCTTCTGTAGCATCTAATCTGTAGTAAATCCCATCCATTGTAGTTTTCATTTCATACACTGTTTTCTAGAGAACATTCCTAGACATTTAATATATCTTTTATGCTTCTATTTAACATTTTAAAGAGATAGAATACACAGTAGTCCTCTCTTATCTGTGGGGTGCTTTCCAAGACCCCCAATGGGTGCCTGAAAACTTAGATAGTACCAAACTTTATATATACTATGAATTTTCCAACACATACATGCCTATGATAAAGTTTATAAGTTAGGCATAGTAAGAGATTAACAACAATAATTAATAATAAAATAAAACAATTATAACAATATACTATAATAAAAGTTTTGTGAATGTTGTCTTTCTCTCTCTGATATCTGATAACCGAGATGGCTACTAAGTGACTAACGGGCAGGTAGCATATACAACATGAATATTCTGGACAAAAGGATGATTTGCATCCCAGGTGGGACAGGGCAGGACAGAGTGGGATGGCACAAGATTTCATTATGCTATTCAGAACAGTGAGCAATTTAAAACTTGTAAATTGTTTATTTCTGAAATTTTCCTTTTGATATTTTGGACCACAGTTGACCATGGGTAACTGAAACCAAGAAATGTAAAAACACAGATAATAAGTGTATTTTCCTGCTTCTTTATATGCTGGTCATCTTTGATTGGCTGCCAGACATTGTAGATTTTACCTTATGTAATGCTGACTGTATTTGTATTCTTATAATTCTTCTTGAGAAAAGTTTGACTTTTTCAGGTCTTGCTTTTAAGAATTATTAGGTGGGACCAGAATAATGTTTAGTAGGACTACTGCTACTGTGGAAAGATCCTTCTGAGTTTTATACCCAATGTCCACAAATTATGAGATTTTCCAGTATGGTTGATGGAAACACATGTCATCCCAGGTTCTATGTGAGCACTAGGCAGCATTCTAATTTTTTCACATGATTCTCTCCCTAGCCTCAGGTGGCTTCCTTACATTCCTGTGATGAATGCTACTTTAGAAGAAGCCTCTGCAGATTTCTGGATTTTTTTTACCTTGTGCATCTCTCTCTCCTTTCCTGAATTCTACCTCAGTATCTCTGGCTGTCTCAGTCTTCCCAGATTCTCAGTTGTAATCAATTCATCTCAGGGAATCTTCCAGTCTCCTCCTGGACTCCTGTTTCCTCTACTGCAGTCTAGAAACTGTCAAAGTACAAGCCAAGGGCAATCATGGGGCACGCTTCTCTAGAATCACTTCCTTTGTTGCTGGTCTTCAGGGCCTTGAAAGCCATTGTTTTCAATATTTTGTCTGGAGGGTGAATTCAGTCTTTATTACTCCATCATAGGCAGAGATGGAAATCTACACATCCATATAATATATAATGTATATATATCTATATATGAGTAATGTTATATTTTAATCTAGATAAATCTCAACTATCTGAAACTTTTGGGAAGAGTATTATTACAGGCTTTCCAATACTATAAGAAATATTCATGCATCATCTGCTATTGTTCAAATGTTTTGTTTTAATGTTTCGATATGACTCCATATGGCAACATTGCAAAGTATGAAGATATTTTACTATATTTTACATATGTGTATATACATATGTATATAATCACCACTCCCTTTCTGTGCCAAGCCCCTATTTCACCGTGGTCTGTGAGTAGATAGAAATTGATGTATTATTTTGATCAGAAGAATTTTAGTAATTTTGAATTTTTTCAGTTTCTTTCCTACCCTCCCAATCATCTTTTTGCTCAATTCTCTACTCAAAGATACTGAATCCCTTTTATAATAACAACAGAATAATTTGTTAAATCTTGGCCATTTTAGGACATGGTTTCATGGGTCATCAATAGACTTTTTCTAAGAATGTGAGAACTACTAGAAGGAAAAAATAACATTATTGAAAATAAATTGGAAAACACTTCAGTCATTTGAAAAATGGGCTCTTTATGCAAATAATTTTCCTATGCCACATACAAAAGATATCTTTAATAAGGTCCATGTTCTTGAGAATCACTGTTAAAGGATAAAAAAATTATTCTTTCTCAAGAGTGGTTAAGTGTGGCTTCTAGGATTTTACAATAAAAGCAGGACTGTTCATGCATAATAGAATCAGACTTTTTTATTTTTTTAAGCATGCCTTCCTTTGCTATTCTGGACAGGTGTTTCCATAGTGCAATTTAAACTACAAAAATGGCTCATAATCGCCAACACCTAATTTAACATTCTGAAGCTAATCATAAAACAACCTCCTCTTTCACAGGAGAGATAAAATCTCAGCTGGGCTTTAAATTCTGATTATATGACAAGGTTTCAATTGAAATTTTAGCTATCGACCAAGTGACCTTCGGTGACTACAAGCTGGGAGCTTGGTAACTAATCTAAACAGATCTCTAGGTAAAACCCCCACTCCAGTTTTGGTTGCCAGACTCTTGCATTATTCACCTCATGAAAAAGACCAGCAGAATATGAAAAGTAAATGATTGTAGCAACCTTCAACCCTCAATTCTTGAAAGGCTAATGGCAAGCTGTGAAAATATTCCCATAACCCTACTTCCTGTGTAGGAGCTTAGGACACTGATAAAATGTTTATACTGTCAGACCACAGATAGCAGTAAGTAATTCCTTCTTCCTTTAAGAAAGTATTATTTCAAAGAAATATCGCGAACATGAAAATAAAAGAAATCCTACATTGGTAGCTTCTTATAGATCGTAATAAAGTCATGCTTAAGGTTCCTTTTACTTCCCACAATCCTTTTAATCACATTTCAGTTTGAATGAAGCTTAACTATTAATCACTTTGTGTAAACTTTTCTTTTTCTTCATAACAAAATTCTTCCATGACACAATTTTAGTTTTATAAGACTTATTTTCCAATTTCATTAAAAAAAATTCTGACATATTAGTATATGATGCGGCTGAACAAGAAATATCTCATTCTTATTTTTAAGTAAAATTGGTAAACACATTGGCTCTTAATTGCTAAATTATAAATTTCTCAAAGGTGATTATTTTTTAAACCCAGTTTGTATTCTTTGTAGTGACCAGTGTGCTGCCTTGTATAAAGCTAGCACTATTAAATGTTTATTAAATGAATGATGTACTTTACTAATGTAATGATGAATGAATTGATTTTCTCTATGGCTTTGGTGGTTATGCTCTTGAGTTTTTTTTACCCCTGATTTACAACTTTATGTCCATAAAATTTTGCCAAAGGCATATGATTAAATTACACTTAATTATACATTTAACAAGATATCTGTCCTATATCGAAATCAATAGCATTTTATAAAACAGAACAGAAAATACCTCAAAAAAAATCTATATCAAGTAAAGAGAGATACTTGCAAGTTTTATCTGGGTATACGCAAACTTTTCTAATACAAATTTTAGCTGGCTTACATAAAAAGAACTGTACAGTAATAGTTTTAGAATAAATTAGAAGAAAAAGATTAAGAAAAAAGGAAGAAGTGAACATGCCAACATCAAGGCCAATCCAGTGGGTACGACTGTACCTAAAAACTGACTGTATAATTTTGGCAGCCAAGACAAAAAAAAGAGGAGCGGGGAACACAATGAGTTACATAACTCATTAAGAGAAAAGAATAAAATTTACTACTTTCTCAAGGAGGGCACAATTTTTTTTTTCCCCTGGTACTAAACTCAGAGCAAGTTCTCATGTGGGTCTTAGGTAGGGAACATTGAGTTATTTAATGGGCAATGTCCTTATGCCAGTTTCACGGCAAATGCAGAAATGGGCTTCATGCAGCTCTTTCTTACAAAGACCTTCAATAAAAGTTGAAGGCATAATATTAAAACACCAGGGAGGAAGACAGTCCTGGGAGGGACCCAGAAAATGAAATGTCAGTGTGTGTTCAATCCTGATCCAAAGGTAGAACTTAGAATGTGAGGAGGAGTGAATTTCTGAAACCAGTTCTTGGTGATATTTCTTATTTGTTAATAGCTGGATAGCAGTGAATCCTTCAAGGTAACCCTCATGTGAGAGCTTTGGTTGAGGTTTTTATATTTGTAGTTAAGAATAAACTCATAAGATTTATAATCACAAGAGCAGGTGAATGGCCAATCTATAATAAAAATTTCAAAACCTTAACCAGTGTGGTAGTCTGAATCCTCATTCCACAAGATAATGGAATGCAAAGGTGCTGTCTAATATGGCTGATCTTCTCAATCTTTCCCATCAAGTTACTTCTAATGGCAGGATGAAGTTAAACTATTTCCATTGGGATTTGGTATACATTTCCAAAGATTTGTGTTGTAAGTCAACAATCTCTTTAAAAATCTCAACTGGAGATTTCAATATACATATACATTATTATTCCATAAAATACTCATACTTGTTTTAACATGAAAATAATGACAACATCAAATGCTGACAAGGATATGGAGCAACAGGACTCTCATTCATTGCTAGTGGGAATTCAGAATGATACAGCCATTTTGGAATGTAGTTTGGAATTTACTTATAAAACTAAACATACTCTTACTATAAGATCCAGCAGTCATACTTCTTGATATTTACCCAAAAGGAGCTGAAAACTTACTCCACATGAAAACTTGCACATAGATGTTTACAGGAGCTTTATTCACAATGCCAAAACTTGGAAGCAACCAAGATGTTCTTCAGTAGGCGAATGAATAAATGAACTGTGGTACATCCAGACAATGGAATATTATTCAGCACAAAATAGAAATGAGCTATTGAATAATGAAAAGACATAGAGGAACCTGAAATGCATATTACTAAGTGAAAAGAGCTAATATGAAAAGGCTAAATACCATATGATTCCAACTATATGATATTCTGGAAAAGATAAAATTATGGAGACAATAAGATAAGCAGTCACCAAGGGTTAGGGGAAACAAAGAACGAACAGGCAGAGTACAGAGGATTTTTAAGGCAGTAAAACTACTTCTTATAATACTATATAATGGTGGTTACATGTCATTTTACATATGTCCAAATTCATAAGGTACAAGGCTGAGAGTGAACCCTAATACAAACTGGACTTTGAGTGACAATGTGTTTCAGTTTAGATTCATCATTTGTAACAAATGTACCACTCTGGTGGCGGATGTTGAGAATGGAGAAGGCTGTGTATGTCTGGGGGAAGGGGATATATGGCAAATCTCTCTACCATCTGCTGATATTTGCTGTGAACCTAAAACTGCTCTAAATAGTAAAGTCTATTAAAAATGTTTTAAGTAAAATCTAAGAAGAACGAGCCTTGTTTATAGACAAGCTTCCAGTGCTGCCTGGACCCCCTCCATCAAAGGTAAGTCTAATCCATTTGACTGGCACAGCCAGAGACAGACAGAGTGGTTGTAACCTTCTATCCACTACAGCCCTAAGTGAACCCAACTAACACTGTTGTGGAAACCTGAATTCTGAGTAACATTCTCCTAGAGCATTTGCTGGAAACATCAGTAAAGAATAACTTAAACAGTTGACTTGCTGTGGGAACTTATATGACTCCCATGGCTTGAATGTTCATTCAGGAAAATAGCTTTATTTTTTTTTCAGACAAAATACAGAGTGCTTCTTCCTAATAACAGGCAAATTACTCAGACCTTGGTCTTTTGGGATCAAAATAATATAAAACTTGTGCTGCAAATTTTGTCATTGAAAACTAATAAAACAGCAACTAACACATATATAGCTCCTGGTATGTGTAAGTTTTGTACATATTTACTCATTTAATCCCGAAGATCAGCTGGATATGAGGTAAATACTATCATATCCATTCTACAAAGGCAGAATGTGAAGCTGAGAGAGCTAAATAATCTGCCAGTGTTCGCATAGCTACTAAGTGGATGAGCAGGGATATGAACCAGTCAGCTTGACTTCAGTGTCTTTTAATGACTTTGTTAAGGTGACTTGAGATTATGCTTTTAAAATCTTTTAGTTCTATAAGCTTGAGTTACTTCAAGTCTACTTATGGCCTAGAACTATCAATGGAAGTGTATCTGGGCCAAAGCACTCCCAGGTATAGACTATAGAGGAGCAACTCCTCTCACTCTCTCTCAGCATTTGCTTTGCTCTCTCCATTTCAATGGCTTTCTCTGGAGTAGAGTCCATGGATTTCCTCTCTACAACTTTGCCTCAGGCATAGTCCCTCATGCCCTCTGAAACATGTCTCATGTCTCCATTAGACCTTTTCACTTTAACTCCTACTTTTAACTGGCTCAGTCATTTAGTGTTTCAGTGCACATTCTAAGAGGAAATCTTAGACTTGCTCTCTTTTCACCTCAGCTCACACCGTAATTTCTAGCCAACCTTGTATTTGATGCCCTGCTGTGGTCTGGTTGGCAGTGGCTGGGAGAACTAGTGTATGGGGGACAGAATTATTCAAGAGGCAGTGATGCAGGTGAGCTGTTTCCTTTATAGAAGGTATATGCGCATGACAGACTTTCTTAGACTTGGCCTATACATGACAAAGTTGGAGTAGGTATTATATTGTTCCTTTGCACTTCCTAGAAGAATTTAGCTCATTCAATAATCATTTATCCTCTCTTTATCAAATATATCTTAGCAACTCTATTAATTTTTTGTGTTATGAAGAGAGGTGACACAGTTTTAATGGGTACCTGTGGCTTGCTCAGGCCCCCAACATTCTTAATCGGTATAAAAATGACCTCTTCCTTGCAGTGAATGAACCCTTGAAAACATTTTTAAATATCTGAATGTCGATATGAGTTTGCATGCTGGCTTATTCCTTGTATACTCAATTTCTAGTTTCCAAACAAACAAGCAAGCAAACGAACAAACAAAATTACACTCTTTATTGTGTGAACTTTTCCCACTTTCCAGGCTACAGTTTTTCATTCCCCTCTCTGGTTATATTCTGAGTTCATGAGGACTATCCCCACATTATTATCTTAGAAGGTCTTTGTTTATGTTCTGTGTCACACCATCACCACTACCCAGTTCCCTTCCATGTCTGCTACTATCTATCACTACTAGTTTCAAATGCCCAGTGTCTTGCTGTGGTTTTGCTATTTATGAATTTTATATCTACTTAAGTATGTGCTAATTTTGTATAGATATAGGATTTTGTTTTTAGATAGGCAAATCAGTCACAAGAATGAGATGAATGGTTTTGTGTAATAGTTATTAGAAAACTCTTTTGTGCCTTGAAGCAATGGCTTCTTCGCAATCACGTTGCTCTTGTTTGTGCTGATAGAATTTTAGTTTCAAGCAATGAAAAAATTAGATTAAGCTGTACATCTGAAACTCTTTTCAGAAGATGATATGCAATTATTCTTTAACAAAACCTCATATTAAGAGTATTATCTTTTATTAAAAAATCTTGTTGATTAAAGTCCTGGAAGCTATGAGCTTGAGAGGCAAATGCTGCATCTTTTTTTTTTTTTTTTTTTTTTTTAGGTGAGGCAACCCTTGGTTGACCTCACAGATTGCAAGGACCTTGTCAGTTTACAACTCCTCAATTTTTATTTAGCCTACAGCACCTGGTCTTCCTAGGTGGTCTCCCATCCAAGTACTAACCAGGCTCAACCCTAGCTTCCGAGATCAGATGGGATCAGGCTTGTTCAGGATAGCATGGCCGTGGACAAATGCTGCATCTTTAATGGAAAGAACAACATGCAAAATGCTGTCAGATTTCCAGCAAGAACAATGTTTACCTCACTAATATATTAGGTATAAAATACTGTATGGAAATATTATATTTCTTTAGAAAAAGTTACTTTCTTTGCAAAGCTTCTTTAAAGTGTTCTTTGTGTTGTCATTTGAGATAACTTTTTACTATATTAAACACTTTATGCAATTTTAATATATGAAACAAGTTATGCAATTTAGAAACAGCAAACTGTAAGAACAATAACTAGAGTGATGTCGTGTGATATTCACACGATTAGTTGATCTCTTTATACTGCTGCCTTTTTGGGACATTTATAAACTCAAGATTTCAACAGCCATAGTGTTTTATAATGAATCCTTGGCATGCATTTACAAATATATATTACATATATATTTATAACTAATTACTTATATAACTACATATAATTATATATAACCTATTATATCATAACTAAAATGTACATATTCTCTCTTTTTTATGGTGCTAAACATTTTTTATTGTTTTATTTGCATGTTTTTATTTTAATACATACTAGCTTATATGGCCTAATCATTGTTTGCCAAAACATTATAACTTCAAGGGTATTATTGGTATTTCATGCAATCAAGGAAATATTGTATTTAAAATTAAAAATATTTTGGAAATTCTGACATGCATAATACATTTTAACAGTGAATCAAAACTTAAGACTTTAAAAAATACATTACTTTTGAAATGGGGTGCTATAAGTGAAATCACACACATCACAGCACTAGTTTATAATAGAGTGACCTCATTTTAATTATTTTCAGAATATGAATTAAGCCATTATAGGTGATCTTTTAAAGAGAAGGGCTAGGAAAGATGGAAACATTTTTATAGTCTTGGAGTAAAGGGATATGGTCATTTGAAAATGTATCATTAAAGACTTAATCCCAGTCACAATATGGGAAAGGTGATTCCACAGACCTTTTCCAGAAAAAAATACAGAACATGTGAGGTCATAAAGAAGAGAAAGAGGTTTAAAGCAAAGCACATCTGGGATTGTTAAGAACAATCAGCCGCCATAACATAAAGAAGACAAAAGGTGAATGTGCCGCAGTCTGCTCCACAGCCATCTGTCTCAACCGACTTTAAGTATTGAGCCAGCATTGTTTCAAAAACTTCTTTTCTCTCCCTCTGACCTCAGCTACTAGAAAACTATAGTTTACAAAGTCAACATTTTTGTGAAATCTTCATTCTTTCAGGAGTGGTATATATTTGAAAAATTTCCAATTGATGATAGTCTTAACCTCCTACTTACTGAATTCTCGATGTCAAAAACAACATGTGGTTCACTAATATTACACATAGATTTTCATTTATTGTTCATTTATCTAAGAAACTTTAGTAATTTTTTTTCCATAAACAAGCCATAGTCATTTGAACTCCTGAATGAATGGTTTAAAAAATATACACCTGATATATATATATATATTTTAATATTCAAGATTAAAAATGAAAAAGATTTTTTTTTAATTTCTGAAGAAAAAAAGTTATTTTTTTCTTGGGAGAAAAACTCATATTCTCACTCTAGTAAAAATAGAATGAATGAAACATATGAGAATATCTTTTTAAAATAATTAGTAGACTTAATTTTTAGTATAGTTTTAGATTTACAGAATAATCGAGGAGATAATATAAAGAATTTCATATATATCTCTTATCCCTCATAGTTTTCCCTATTATTAATATTTTGCATTAGTATAGTATATTTGTTATAGTTAATGAATGAATAATGATACATTTGAATATCAATACATTATTATTTATTACAGTTCTTTGTTCTTGACAAATGTATAATGACATGTATCCATCCTTATAGTTTCATTCATAATAATTTCACCACCCTAAAAATTCACTGTGCTCCAACACTTGATCCCTTTCCTCCCGCCCCTCAAACCTCTGGCAACCACTGACCTTTTTATTATCTCTATAATTTTATCATGTCCAGAATGTCATACAGTTGGCATCACACAGTATGTATGTAGTCTTTTCAGACTGGCTTCTTTCTTCTAGTAATATGCTTTTAAGCCTTCTCCATGTCTTTTCATGACTTAATAGCTCATTCGTTTTTAATCCGTAAATAATTTTTTTTAATATGCAAAATTTTCATGACCAAATATAGCACTGAAAAGTAAGGATAAGTGATTAGATATCAAAATATTCAATTAAGTAACACTGAATATCAAAAAGTTGCTTATTTCAAATGCACAAATATTTTTCAAAAATGACTAGGCTCAACAAAATTCTTTTTACTCTGCAAAATGTATTAGCTTTGTTTATATTTCCCAATACCACTAACATGCCTATAAATCATATGCAGTTCCTTTCTTACCCATCTGTTATACTTAGATCATCAGCTAGTGTTCAATAGGTCAGCATACCCTATTAACCAGAAGAGTTGTCTGATGATCAATATTCCATGTTCCCCCAAAGCCATGAGACTCATTACTCCTCTTCCCTCTCCTTCCAATTTGCTTCCTCCACTTCCCTACATACCCCTGACTTAGATATTAATAATTTAATTCATCAGAAATTTTTTTGGCTGGGGTCTAAATAGCCATGAAATTTCTCTATGGCTGTTTCTCTGCATCTCGTTTTATCTTTGGTTGATGATTTGTTGTCCTAGAGTCTTCCACAAACATAAATTTCCATTGAAATGAAAAAATTTCAATAATATTCGACAAACAAAAGGAATTAGGAAAATTGTTTGCATTTTTCATAGGATCCGATGTCTCCTATTTATATCCCTTTTAATATGTACTCAAGCATGATTACTTAAATGAGCATTTTCTAAGGCAACTGTACTTATTATAAAAAGTTATTTTGACCTGGTATAAAAACAAGTTTTAAAAATAATCTTTTTTTCCTGTGCTTGTGCTCTAAACCACATATGATGGTTTTTGTTTTCATGAATAGGAACCAGGTCATTATGCAAATATTTCTTGAACATATGTTTGAGGAAACCATTGAAATGGTCTAGGCATGAGTGCTTTATAATCACAAGTGACCAGAATAAATGCAGTATACTAGAAAATATAATTGTATAGTGTAATAAAAGTTTATCTTTCTTCTAAATAATTTGCTTAAACAGAAAGACATCTTGTAAAATGGCTCAGATCTAGTATTTTTGGTCTGCTTTCTTTTTCTAGGAACCATATTGATTGCAGTTTTAGAAATAAAGCTATTTAAACAAAGTCAATTAAAATGATATTAAGAAGGTCATGTGCATATTTATAAAAATCAAACGATCTGTTAGTTAAAAAGTACAACCTATTAGTAACATTGAAGCTTGACATTTCCATGACAACAGTTAAAAAAAATTAACAGCACATACTTTATTTACTTTGCAAAAGAGATAGATCTAGTAAAACAGTCTGATGACCTAATACAGGGTGAATTTATAGTCATATGTTTGAGCCAGTAAATTGAGAAGTGTCAGCAGTATTGGCAGGGAAAATAGAGACGTGAAGTCACAGCATATTCATGTAATAGGCATGGCTATTACATTGAAAAAATACATATAATACAAAATAATCTACTTACATGAGTTTTTACAAATTTGTAAAATTCTGCACACTGCTGCATGTGCAAATATCTGTTATTTGTACAAACATGGAATAGCCTCCACAATTTTTCATGCTTTTTTCATTTCTTTGGATTGATTGTTGAAATGCTGCATTCTCCTTCTCATCTTCGGCTTTATTTTTAACAATATAATCCCTCTGGCCACCACCAAGGCACTTTCCAGGCATCCTCATCTCTCTCTTTTTAATTCCTTTGTATGCATTGTAAGTAGTGAAATAATAGTTTAATTAATTTATTTATCTTTTTTTCTTATTTTCAATTACACTGGACATAAAATTATTGTCCTCCTACCCCAGACAAATTCAAACTCTGCTTGTATTCAGATTTCATCTGACTGTAATTCATGACAGAGAAGTGTACAAACAACTCAATGCATGTATGTCTATAACATATTTTCTAAATAGTGTTCATTTAATGGTAATAAGAATGAACATCAACAAATCAATGATGTTTTTATTGTGGAAAATAATAATTGTAAAGATATATAAGTTGCTTGATAGTCTGGGGTCTCAAGGAACATATGAGTTATTGGGGAAGATGTTATGAATTTAAATAAAGTCATAGAAAATAACAGGAGGCTATGAATAATCAGTGCGTGGAAAGTGCTGCAGACTAAAGATGCATAGGTGGGCAGACAAGGGAGAGGCCATTCAGCACTGGGTGATCAGGTAAGTCCTGACAAAGGAAGTGAGGTTTAGTCTGGGTTCTGAAGGATGGATGAGATTTAAATAGCTGGAAAGAAGGAGGAAAAGAAGTTTCCAGCCATGAGAATTTGGTGAACTAAGGCAGAGAGAGGGTGTGAAAATTCAAAGTGTATCAGGGACATTAAAGAGACAGGAACAGAAAGTTCATGTAAGGCCATAGTCAGAGATAAGGTTGTAAAAACAGACTAAGATCAGATTTTGGTGGCTTGTATATTTCAGGCTAAATAGTCCTAGTTACAGGCCCAGGTGATTAGTTTGTGGGTTCTCAAGAGAAATTGGTGTTTTAGGGGCAAATTAGTCTGACAGCAGTAGGCAGGCTGCTTTGCCAGAAGAAGGCTGGAGGCAGGGAGACCAGTTAGTGGAACTAAGAAGTCAAGAAGAGGAAATTGTTGGATAGAAGGTAGGGGATGGGACAGGGGAGTGGGTAGTCTAGTGATGATTAGTTTTCATAACGAATATCATTGACATTTATTTGACATTGTGATGAATGTCAAAGCATTCAGTTGAAGTGGAAATAGTCATTTGAAAATAATTTTAGGAGAGAGAATTTAAGTTTAGGAGTGATTCCAATTAGAAAAATTTGAATGAATTCCTCTATTTCCTCAGGTGTCTAAAATTCAGCCATCAAAGGTAATGACCAATTAAATAGATGACAGCTTCGAGGGAGAAAAAATATAAAAAACAAAAATTGAAGAGAAAGCTGAGGGTTGAATTTTGGGAACTCTTATGTTCTCTTGAGAAAAGGAATCATAAAAAGAAAATAGAAGTCGTTAGATAAGTAGATGGAACCCCAAGAACATGACTTCCTCGAGAAGTCAAGGAGAAGAGGGATCGATCAAGCCAGTTAATACCAATGCCCACCTCTCAGGGACTAAGGTAGAACATTTGTTTAGTCATTATTTTTCACTACATAGTTCACACATTGCTGGGAAATGCTTCGTGTAACTGAATATACTCCTCCTCTGCCAACAAGTATCAACATACCTGTGAACTGTTGCAGAGTGATTTATAACGTGAATAACACCTAGAAAACTTGTTTTCCTTATGTTTGTGGATACGCGTCAGTCAAGACATTCAAAAGCATAACCATGATGGCATGAAAAAAGTCTAGTAAATTTTCTTCTTGTCAATTTTTGCTAACTCCAGAAATTAGCTATTAACCACCAAAGAATACAATAAGACACGATCAGATTTTTTAAATCCCTAAATCTAAAATGACTAAAAATTTGCCGAGGCAACTTTCCATCAGTGTATGCCCAGAAGTAGATGTTGCTCATGATAAGAGGATAAGGAATCCATTGAGCTCTCATAGAGATTACTCTTGGCACACTAGATTCATGCACGTGTCCATACTAGCACAGAGGGATGTTAGGAAAGAAAGTAGATTTGGATTCTACTGCACTGGAGATTGTGCAATGTAATTATTGGGGTTGGCCCCATTTGTTGGGCCCAAAATAGTAACCACTGCTATAAACCATCAACCTTTAGAGTATAATGTACAATATCAGCTAAGGGGCAGTTGCTTTGGAATAATGTATTCATCCTTTGGGTTAAAGGTAAAAGGAAAAAAAATTGCTGAGGTTAAATTACCATCACCTTGCCCTGATGACTTAGAATACTATATAAGGATTGTTACTGGGCACTTCTCCTGCTAATGTTGCTGAATCCAGATAAGAACGTGGGAGAGTTATTATATAACTGAGGTTGGCAGTGCTGCCCAGCTGGGAGAATCCTGTGCTGGTTCCAGTCCTCCTTCTGCCTCTGGCTTAGCTGTGCGATCCTGAGCAAATCACTGAACCCATTTTGTTTTTGACTTCCTCAGAAAAGAAAAAAGATGTGGTTAATCCACAATAAAATACAGGAATATCCTTTTAAAAAGTAAAGTGCACTGTGCATTCACCATGACCTAGCAATTTCACTGTGGAAATGGGCAAGATTTTTCTCGGACTGATAATTAAGAATATTTTTTAAAAATTTAAAAGACTTCTTCAAGTATAAATTTGCCATTTCTGAAAAATGAAAGTGTTTCAAACTTGGAATCACATTTTTAGATACCGCTACCTGGGTTTCTCACCAAATTTCATAGCTTCCTACTTGGCCTTTTCATGCTCTTCACTTTTTTTTCTTGTCCTTTCTTTTATATTTTTGTCTCTCTGTCTGTCTCTCTGTCTGTCTTATCTGTCTGTCTCTCTCTCTCCGCCTTCTCTCTCCCTTTGTCCCTCCCAACATCCCACTTTCTTTTCAAGCTAAAGATGTTTTTTGGTTTATCTGAATGACATTTTGAAAAATATTCTTTTGAATAAATTCTAATGAGCAGAAATCACCGTGTAATTTTATGAATGACAGGTCCAGGAAAGATTGGTTAGGGTCAAATGAATATCATACTGGAATTGCCTGAGATATAGTTTTGGGGCTGAAAACTGGTAGAAGAGGAATAGAAATGTCTTGTAGCATATCTAGACTTGAAAATCACTTTTCTTTTATTAGCTGGCAGTTTCTAATAATGCTGCTAATACAAAATGGACATATAATTTGGAATACAATAAATACTAGAATATATCAAACTTCAAAAATATCTGTATAAACCTGCTAACTACAGGCATTACTACTTTACTTTTTAAAGTAATATATAAAAGCTGTGTATATATCTAAAACTTGTGATTATAAGACCATACTCTAGTAATAATGATTAAGTATGCATAAATTTATTTGCCACCTTTAAAACATTTAATTTCATCATTGAATTATTTTGGATTAGTGGATCTTTCCCAAATAGATGTTTGTTGTTAAAATAAGAGGACATGATTTAATATGAGAGATTCTATAAGATGATTTTCTTGTGACTGAGAGATAATTTTGAAAAACATATCACCTTATATCAAACATATATGGCTTTTTAATGATTGGGTATATTGAGAGTAATGTAGTAACGACAATAATTTTTAAATACTTTCTGAAGTATATATTATCTTCCTGGTAGCTACTTCCATTCTTCATGGCCCTTTAGCTAACATTATCATAAAGAAGTGGAGGGAGAATAGACAGGACTGAAGAAGAAGCAGAATAAAGAAGCATTTACCAGCTGGAAGAGGAAGTAGAAAGACCTTCTAATTCTAGAAGAAAGTAAAAAAGATGAGAGCAAGAAGAAAATAAGGGCAAGAGTAAGTCCCGAGGGCTCTCTTACCCCCACCATTTAGTAAAAACCCAAGGACGAAAAGGCATAGAATATTCATGTAGATTTTGAGGAGTCTTAGACATTTCCCTGGGGAGATAGCAAGTCTCCCAGAGAAGCTGTCTCTTTGAAGCCACATTCAATATGGCACCAGGCAATAGAATAAAAAAGTGCCAAGGAAGGCAATATAAAAGAAAGCTTTACAGAACTCCGTGCACTTCAGGTGAGAGTGAGAGAAAGCAACTAAGAGTTCTGCATGACAATGAAGAAGAGCTGAAAGAATATGAGAACCTGGGGTCAGGATGAGGAGACTGTAGCACACAGGGACTTTATGACTAGAAGCTCTTGCTACACAGACTTCAGCGGCAGATATCAACATCATATTCAAACATCTAATCAGCACCAGCCATAACCTAGTCTCACCGTTGCCAGATGCCCAGGAGAAAGACAAGATAGCACATTGCAATAGCATGAAGCAAGAATACTTGGGAAGGAGCACGTGTACCTACAGCCCCATGCCTTTCTTGTAAATCTTAGGAATCACCCTTCACTTAGATGCCAAGAAAAGTAGGTACAGATCTTGAGAAAAAAGAAATACCCTTAATAGCATTCAAATTTTGGATGGGCTCAATATTTATTTATCTAACAGAAACTCGGTTCACCTAAAGAGCTTTTTAAATAGAAAAAAACAAAAACAAAGTTACTTGTCATTGACAAGTTTCAATATTTTCCCCCACTATCTGTGGGATTGAGATCTTCTCATCAAAATGTCATCTATTTTAGAAATAGAGAAAGCATATTTTGCATGTCTGAATTACAGAGTTAAATACTTCAATCTAATTTATATATTGAGGCATCAGTCAGGATAGTTTAGGGTATATTGCAAGAACAAGCAACCCCCAAATAGCAGTACCTTAAAAAACAAAGGTTAATTTCTCACTCATGCTACATGCATGAGAGTTGGTAACAACTGCTACTCAATACAACCACTCAGAGAAATCCATCTCAACTAACTTTGACAGGGAAAGAAAGAGAACATGGTAGGTTGTGCGCTGGCTCTTAAATTTATGCTTTGAGTGATATGTATTCCCTCTGCTCAAATTTTATTGGCCAGAACCAGTCACAGGGTCATATCTGACATTAAGGGTGCATAGAAGTACAATTTTACCACATGCCTTTAAGGAGAAACAAAAAGAACTGGTGAAGAGTGCCAATGGACACTGAACATTTTAAGCCCTTTGTAGCTCTCTGGGTTATGGTTTCAACATGGAAAATCATTTGACCAGAACCAGATGAGAGAAAAGATACCAGTGACTAACATTTCAACATAATTAATGTGTTGTTTACAATTCGTGCCATCATTTTCTTAAATCTTTTAATAGAGTAGCGTCTATACTGCTCAGAGTTTACTCAAAGAAAGTTCACTCTAGACCAAGGGTTGGCAAACTTTTTGCGTAAAGGGCCAGTAAATATTTTAAACTGTGTGGGCCACATAGTCTCTGTGCAACTACTTGATTCTGCTGTTATAATGCAAAAGCAGCCATAGCTAATATGCAAATGTATGGAGTGGTATTTTCCATGATTGCTTTATTTAAGCACACTAAAATTTGAATCTCGTAATTTTCACATGTCACAGAATATTATTTTTCTTTTGATTTTTTGCCAACCAGTTTAAAATGTAAAAACCATTTTTAGCTTACAGTCTGTACAAAAACAGATAGTGTGCTGGACTTGGTGTAATAAGGAGTCTTATAGAGCGAATTGAGAATGTACAAAATTATTGGAAGGAATGGAGGAACAGTTCTAGCCTTAACAACCTGGAACAAGTAGCTCCAGAAATTACTCTGCCTTTGTCTTGAGTAGGTAAACTCCTATCCTGGGTACAGGAGGCTGAGAAACTATGAACCTGCTGCTAATAGTGCTAACTTCCCAGGCTGCCGTCCCAGGCTACTCTGCCTGATTCAGAAATATGCCACTGCTACATCAGGAAGCTGCTGAATCAGGAATCCACCCACCACATTTGAAGTCTCTGCTATAGCTGCCACCTTGGCCTTGATTCTTGCCAGCAAAATGCCTCAGACTTGGTTTTCCCTGCATTTTGTTTAGTTTCTAAACATTCCCACAAGCGTACAATAGAAACTAAATCATGTCCTATCCCCCAAACGGTCTGAGAAATGGTTTTTAATTTTCCAGCTGCTGCATGTTAGCAGTGGGTTAGAATGGATGTTGGATAAAGCAATTAAAGGCATTGGACACTGATCAATATAAGGGACACAGACTCGATTCAGATGATTTCTTTGGCATTTCCAAAACCTCTGTGAGCTCTTAAGGAGATAAAGTCCTTCGTATAACTCTGACAAAATGGTAAAAAGTAAAAATAGTTGTATACATGCTTCCTTCCCACCAGTGCTACCACATCAAAATGATTGTTTATTCCATTCCACTGACCTGTGAACTTCCCACAGTTGCACTGAGATTTGTATAATCATGTTCATGGCAGCACTGTTTGAATAGCAACAGATTGAGTTTGTCAGGAGAGAAAAAATGGGTAAGAAGTTTGGTATAGACATGCTGCTGTAAAGCAATTAAAATAAAAGATACCATCATGGAAAGAGTTCTGAGACATGTAAACAAAACGTGTTAAAGAATAGTTTGCAATACTACTTTTCAAAAGGTAAATTAATTTTTTAAATGCATATTATCTTCAGTGCTTTGTTTTGGTTTTAAATATAATCCAAATATGTAAATATAATTCATTGACGTACATAATATAGAAAGCAAAAGTTCTCTGTAATCTTAATTCCTGAGATAACCACAGTCAATATTTTATATATACATATATTGCTTTTTTCTGTATACTTACAAAGTTTAGATTACATTTTTAAATGAATTTAATTTTGTTTAAGATGCAAACTTTTAATTTTAGGAATAAGGTATGTGTGTCAGTGCTGCAGTACATCAGGACCTACAGGGTACTCTGAATTTATTTTTCTACCCCCCTCAAAAAAAAAAAAAAAGCCACAGGAGGACACTGATTCCTCTGCAGATATAATTTCTATATACTAACATAGAGGACTAATTTATTTCATAATCTCAGGTTCAATTTTACATAATTTTAATTTATAATCCATTTCAGAGATTATTGTTTTCCACAAGTACTATACTGTGCTATTATTTTAGTGCAAAGATGCCATTTAATTAATCTAACACAGGCAAATTACTTGCAAACGTTAAACAAAATAATTTTTTACTTAATGGAATGGAAGAACTATATTCTATTATACCTTCTTGAACACACATGTAAGTCTCAGATTCTAAGGCTTTTAGACAAAATACTCCATTTTCCTATTGCTATACAAAAAGACAACTTACACAAAATAAATATAAGAGCTATTTCAATTCTTACTTAATATTTTAATGAGAGCATCAGCATCATGGCTTCTCCTCATGCACGGTAGTTCCATCACTGTTATCTATGACATAAGCTATAAACCTTATGACAAGTTTATCGAGTTTTACTACTACAACACATTTATTTTCTACTTGAGCAAAATATACATAGATTAATAAGCTATGTCTAGAACTGGCTGTAAAAACAAATCGTTCAATAGCAATTAAGTTTAGAGCTAATAAGGCACTTAAAGTACTTAGTTATAGTTAAACCTCACTAAATCTGAGTAATTAAAAGAAAAAGGAAATAAAAAAGGAAAAAGACTGAACCCCAGAATGCATTTAAGCAGTGGTTTTCAAAACTATTGGTCTTAGGACTTCTTTATACTCAAAAAATATTGAAAATGTCAAAATAAGCTTGCCAGATAAAATATAGGATGTCTAGTTAAATTCAAATTTCAGATAAACAATGAATAAGTTATTAGTGTAAGTATGCCCAAAATATTACATTGAGCATATGTATCGTAACAATTATTCAGTGTATCCGAAATTCAAATTTACTGTGTGTCCTGTAGTTTTATTTGCTAAATCTGGCAACCCTACCTCATTTTGTCTATATTGGTTATATCTGTCAGTATTTTCCATATTATAAGTTAAAAATAAGAAATTAAAATACATATATTTATTAATTCATTTAAAGGTAACAATAGATCTATTACATAAATAACTATAGCTACGTTTTTCTTAAAAAACAAAGATAAGTTTGGAATCGTTTTACATTTTTGTCAATCACTTTAATATCTAGTTTAATAGAAGACAGCTAGATTCTCATACATGCTACTGCATAGAATCTGTTGCAGTATGTCGTTCTGGTTAAAGTATATGAAGAAAATATGGCCTCTCACAGGTAGTTTAGAAAAAGGAAGAATATTTTGATGCCTTTTTAGATAAATGTGGATATTCTCCTTTGATTATACCCCAAATCCACAAGTGATAGTTCCTCAAAGGTCAGTTGCAATGAAGAATCTGAAACTATAGCAGTGAATTCTGTATACTGTCACTTTAAAATCCACTTGTCTGTCTAGCTCTTTGACTGGATCTTCTGTCCCTGCCTGATTTTATAACATCATGGGCATTAGCTATTTGAGAAATAGTTTACCGATTTTTGTAGTTCTTTCAAATGATCTTTATACATTATAAAAAATCACATTTTTTAATATTATCAACATTCTCATCGAAAGAGTCTTAAGTATTGAAAAAGTGTCAAGCTCAAAGTGTTGGATCTACATTTTCCAAAATACTAATTTTTGCTTGAAAGTTTACATTTTATCATTGGCAACAGATTCTAACAGTTGCTTTCCTTGATGTAAAAGACTCGTTTTTATTTTTTATTTTCAAAAAAATATATGCCAAATACCCAAGTCTGGATAATCAGAGTCAATCATTTCTCAATAGTGTTTTATTTAAAAAGCAGCTAGTTCAATTAGCAACATGAACAACATTTTCCTTAAGACCACTATCATACTTTGGCAGATGTGCTTTTATGTGTACTTGTAATTTTCATC
Source organism: Pteropus alecto (assembly GCF_000325575.1). NCBI lineage: Eukaryota > Metazoa > Chordata > Mammalia > Chiroptera > Pteropodidae > Pteropus > Pteropus alecto. The sequence continues at coordinate 3,013,242 of NW_006494613.1, read as the reverse complement.
ACACACAATATTTTTAAAATGTGTATTCAAGAGGAGAGAGGTAATTAAATTAATGCTTAATCAAAGGGATTCTTAAGTAAAACTGGCTTTTTTTCTTTTCCCTGTGCGTGTGTGCAGTGAAGGCTATCCCGATTACTAATACAATTTGGTGCCGTTGTCTTCATTCATGCTAAGGTTCCAGAACCATTGCTTTCTCACCATCAGTTAAATGTCAGCACAGTGAAAAGGCAAATGGCTTTGTAGTATTATTATAAAAATAATTCTGACTTTGTGGACCCCCTGGAAAGGAGAACTCCCCCAAAGATTTATGCTTTGAGAACTGCTGTTTTAAAAAGAAATGATTCAGTTGTTTTCAAAAGTAATGAAAAGAGCAGATAGTTACAAATGAAAATGCCAACATTTACATATAATTAATGGACAAAACGAACATATTTTCTTAAACATTTACCACCCAGCTATTTTTTTCTTTCCATAAAAAGATGCTCTTATTTTCTGTAGTTGCAATTTACCATCTCTTTTGATTGTAGTATCAACCTTTCATTTGTTCCTGTACTTTTATACATTGATAATTCTGTCCACCAGTAACCTTAGTGCAAAATGAAAGAATATACAAATGTGAGGAAAACTCACGACAAGTACATTGGGAGATCTTGGTTCATTTAGGGTTCTACACAATTTAATGTGATTCATTCTCCAAGGCCACAGTGATACAGCTTCAGTCAACCTAGCATCATAAGTCTTATTCCCTTGGTTAAAAGTTTGTGATGCAGCCTCATTGTCTTGATGAAGCTGCAATTCCTTAGCCAGGTGAAGAGGTTCCTCACACTTTGGTCTCAATAGAGCCTCTTCTTTACCGTTTTTCTGTCAACCCTCCACAAACACACACGCGTGTGGACGCGTGCGCGCACACACTTCTGCTTCACAGCTTTCTATTTCCTAAACATATATTATGCTTGCAGGCTTCCATGTCTTTGTACATGCTGTTTTCTCTGTCTCATATGTTTCTTTCAAACCATCATTTACCTGGCAGATTTCTCCCCAAACAAGTCTTTACTCATAACTCGTCTTCCGAATACCTTATTTCTCTGCTTTGTCATTAATTCTCTGTTCTTCCATAGTATATATACTTATTTTGATTAATTTCTGTCTTATTCACTAGAATGTATGTACCATGAGGACAGAGATTTTGCCTACATTGCTTACAATTATACCTTCTCCACATATCGGTACTTTCCAAGTATTTGTAAGTGCTCAATAAATATTTGTTAAATGAATGAATGATTTCACATAGCACCTCCTCTGTTAGCTTCTTTTGTTTTAGTAAGGTGAATTTAATCACATTTTTTTCTCACTATTTTCATACTATGTGTAGCACTATACTATTTATCACTTTGTTTGGCCTTTTTTCCCCTTAATGTAGCATTTCTACCAAACATTGAACCCCCTAACATATATAATTTATTTAATTTGTTCTCAACTGTTGACAAAGGCTGACACATAGTAAGTGTTTGGGAAACATTCGGTGAATTGAAAATTAAGCGGTGTTACATGAGGCAGTTAAAATAAAAAATGTAGAATAATTTGGAGTTTGCGTAAAATGGGATACCTGATACAAACAGCTATTTTAAATAAAATAATATCAATAGCTTTTTAAATATGGTTCAGAACTATGATTTTCACTGAAACTAATGGGATATGTAAATATCCTTTTCTATGTTAAACATAGTTGACATTAAAAACATGAACCAAGAGTTTTCTAGAGATGCTGTCTTCAATGGAACCTCTGGTTTAGTCAATTCCCTTCTGGTATTTTTCTTGCTCTCTTACTCCCTCCATAAAAGAGATTCCAATCTCAATCAGTTGTCTTATTGTAGTGCTATTTTTAGTCTTTAATCTCTAATTTGTTCAAGGGATAAGTTTTTCTACTTTAAAGAATTCAGACACCAGCTACCTTGTGAAGGAGATATTTATCAGAATCTTCCTTTAATCAATAAAATAATAACCATACAAAAGTTTTCCCTAAGGATGCATCTGCTTTATTCAAGTTATTAGTCATGACAAAATGCCTGTCTTCTAATGTCATTATCCACACTATAGTTAAAAAACAGAATTGAGAATTCTACTCAAAGGAACAAAAAGCAGCCTCATGGTTTGTATATTTGGGTAATACAAGCTCTCCTGATTGTAGGGATTGCATTGCAGGGGTGAGAGTAGGAGTGGGAAGAGGTTGAGTCATGGAAAGAGCAGTTGGTTGAAGTGTTTGAGGACCCAGTAGGTTCCTGGGGACTGCAAGGGGACTAGGGAGGTGAAAGAGTAGTGGGAAGAGTTCAGAGACCAGCAGCCTGAGGCCAAGGGTCAAACCCCTGACCTTTTATTTTAACATATGTCTGTGAGAAAAGGTCTGCAATGAAGATTGAACTAAATAGTTTGCTCCCTAACTTGATCCTAATTATAGAATTGGGAGAGATAGTAGTGAAAAAGAGGGTAGTAAAAAAATTTAAGGCTTGGCTATATAAAATTAATAATCATCTATGTAAACTGTGTAGTTTGTTGGCTTTTTATATGACAATAATAATGTGCCTATTATTAACCATTTGTAAACTTTGATTTGATTAGAATTGTGCATACCTTCAGAATCCACTGTCAATAAACAGTATCATAATCCATCTACAAGTTTATTTTTTAAGGTATTTTATTATTTATTTATTTGTTTGTTTGTTTGTTTGTTTGTTTATATTATGGTGACATTGGTTAACGGAATCCAGTAAGTTTCGGGTATATAATTTATCAGTAACTGCGTGTTCACCACCTACATGTCTACAACTTTAAAGAACGAGTGAATTGTCACAAAAGGATTCAGACCTAATCACCTAAACTAGATTAAATTTTGATATTTTATGAAATAACAGTGAAAGAGGGCATGTATGTTTCCAAAGGAACTTTTGCGTGTTGTTTTATTTTATGATGTCTGCTAAAGTATTCCTGGCTGATCTTTCTGATATTGCTGTTCACAGCTCTAGGTTTCTGTGATTCAAGTCCTTAAAAACACACACCTATTTCTAAAGCGATTTCTAGGACATCTCTAGAGAGACAGAATATGGACTGTAGTATGACATTTATTATCCACTGCATAGATCTGAAATTGAAAATGTGAGGCTTCAACTTTCAAATATTTCTTATGCATCGTGGCTGCTGTAATTTTTGCCATCAGAAATGTGTGGTATAAAATGTAAATTCTGCAGTCACTACTAATCCTGGCATGGTGTGTGACAACACAGTTTAAAATCCTTATCAAGAGAGTAAATGTAGCCTCTTCATAACACCAGAGGATTTTTCAAAGGAAAGTGTTCACATTTTCAGAGACCACTTTTCAACTTCGAATATGTCTGGTGACATAATAATTGAGTTCATTGGTCCATCAAGCTGTATCCTTCTGTCTAGAGCAGCTTTTCATTTGCATATTGACAAAATAGATGACCTTCTCTTCTGAACTTTTAACCTCAACCAAGCTAATCCTGCCTTTATTCCAAAAAGAGGTTGGGGTGGCCCTACTGCTTCAACAGTTTTCCAAATCTAAAACAGAGCTCTTGCTGTTTTAACAAAAAAATATGATTATTAAGACAGTTAATAATTAACAATTTAGGATTCCACGAAATATTTAACTTGATATGTTGTGCTGTATAAATGCTATTCAAATCAATTGTCATAAAAGTAATAAAAGAAGCATATGGACGTCATTGTCCACAATACCAATAAACAGTAAAATGAAATGGTTATATATAGAGTATTGCTGTTTACTGAATTGAACAAGCTTGATTTCCCCCCAACAGCCTTTTAAGATTATTGAACCCAGACATAAATGGGCCAGACAGCTTACTTGTAGTTTCAGAATAAAAGGTAAAAATCCATCCCTTCTATCCCTGACAATCTAACCTTTGGAGCTGATAATCTGAAATAGGACAAAATGCCCTAGAAGAAATATATCTGGGGGTCATTTCACTTGGAGACTGTAGGTCACTTCCAACAAAGCAATCAAATATCTAATAAAACCTTAAGATCACATCTTTGGAGTATAGGCAAGCAGACTAAATTAGATAAGATGAAAAAGCTTGAATCCTTTTATCTGCAGTAAGGAAAACATAGCCACTGAATATTATTTCTTCTCTATAATCAATGTGGAGTTTGGCAAATGCTCATTAAGGCTAAGTTTGCTTAATATGATAAGTAGTAACAATTTCATGCCTTGAGATTGTATCAATTTATAAAGTGGGAAAAAAAATTATTTTACTGTCTGTCATTGAAAAAGTAATTTTTACAAAAATGATATAAACTTCTCTCATTATTTTGATGAATTTGACTTTCTAATAGGCTCTACAAAGATCATTTCTTCTATAATTATAGACAAAACTAGAGTCTTATTATTGAATACATCAATCAGTATTTATCAGAAAACATTGGAAATAGGTAAAATAAATTTTAATTTATTCAATTCATATCTTCACATTGATTTTACATTTGGATATTCAATAAATGTAAATATGTTATTTACATGTGTCAACAATTTAGAAATGATTTGAAATACTCTGTATAGAAAATAGTAAAGAAAAATTCTGAATAAAATTGGTTTAAAATATTTGTTACATATATTACTCATATAAATGAACTTAATATGTAACCTATATTTTTTTTCTTCACCAGTTACTAAATTTTTAAATCAAAGTCTTTTAAATAAAAGACCACCTTTATTTATTTAATTTTATTTTATTAGTTTCAAGTACATTGAAAGTACATTGTATAGTACATTGTTTAGACATTTATATGGTTTATAAAATGATCCCCCTAATTGCTCCTTCTCTCCTCTGGCTTTCCACCTAACCGATACATTAATGCTAACTGCATTTCCTATGCTGTGCTCCTCATCCCCATGAACATCTACCAACTACTAATTTGTACTTCTTTAACCTTTTGCCCCATTCTCCCATCCCCCCAACCCCCATCCCCTCTGTCTGTCACCTAATTGTACTCTATATTTGTGAGTCTGTTTTTGATTAGTTTGTTCTTTTTGTTTCTTAGATTCCAAATATAAGTGAAATCATATGGTATTTATATTTCTCTATCTGACTTATTTTACTCAGTATAATAACCTCTAGGTCCATCTATGTTGTTGCAAATGATAGGATTTCAGTTTTTTTAATGGCTGAGTAATCCATTGTATATATAAACCATAACTTCTTTATCTACTCGTCTATTGATAGGCATTTAGGTTGCTTCCATATTTTGGCTATTGTAAATTGTGCCATGAATATTGCGGTGCATAGATCTTTACAAATTATTGTTTTGGTTTTCTTTGGATAAATTAAATTGGTACTCTCACATATCATTATAAAACAAATGAAACATAAACTTTAAGTTAAATTCTACCTAACTTTTCTCTCCTCCTTTCCTCCATCATTAACTTACTCAAGATTAAATTTTTGGAAACCTGTTATAGCAAATATTGATAAGGCATGCCCCTCCACCCCGAATTTTCACTGTGCTAATTTACATTTATTTATAATCTCTTCTTGCCTTCCCTTTATCTTGGATTTTATTGAGATACCTACTTGAATAAGTCTTCTGGAACACTTTGGTTCTTACTAGATATTTTTAGAGACCACATTAAGAAATAAAGACTACTAAAATAACATTTACTAAATTTCTGCTCAGAGCCCTGAACCAGACAATTTTATCTGAAAGAACAAAATCACTTTTGCATTATAATATTCACAGGTTATTTGATTGCTTAGTGCCATTTTAAAATTGATGATTAACTAGTTCATCTTTATTCTGGAACTTTCTGGAAGATAGATGAATGATGTGGACTTGTAAGGTTTTTTGGGAGTTATATTTAGTACAATCATAGAAAGTGAATATATTTATGATATTAATTATTATAACTGAACCTAATTTCTGAGAATTGAAACTCAGTCATTTTTCATGTGAATATTATATTTGTTCAAAATACTGAAATTTGGGAAGAGCAAAATTCTGTGAAATATTATAATTTACACTTAAATATATTCATTATCCTGCTGATAATAGGAGTGTCTGCTCTTTCTGCTAAAATTTTAACTCTAATATACCCTGCTTATGTACTTTTATTATTGAACTGATTACTAAAGAATTTAACCTTAAAGCAGGGCCCTTATAAAGTGAATAGCAATTGGTATTACATGTGTTCTGTCTTTGATTTTAATCTTAATCACTCTGAGCATGGAGTTGCATTATGAACAAGTAGATTCAGAATTCAACATCCTAATGTAGTAAAAACTGAATTACATTCATGTAAAGCAGAGATGCTCCAAGAACTTTATGACCAGATATGTGGAAGTTTGAGTTCCTGACCCTAATATCCAGGAATCTTTGCAGAAAGAGCAGCAAACAAATCGTCTTGGTAGAATTCATTGTCAGGAGCTGGAACATTGTTAGTTGAATAGTGACATCAAGTCCCATTCTTGAACAAAACTAAAGCAATATTCTTAGCATGATGTGGCATTTCCATGAGTCTGTTTTTAAGATTCATTTGTGGCATTAAGGTGAGGCTGTATGAGGTACTTTATAAAAAGCAAGAAAAATTTGTATTTTACTATATTTCAATGAGTATCAATATTAGGATTAGGAATATAACCTGGTAAAGATAACACAAAAAAGAAAACTACAGACCAATATCTCTCAGGAACACAGATTCAAAAATCCTAAATAAGATACTAGTGAACTGAATACAGCAACATAATAAAAAGATTATATATCACGATCGAGTGGGCTTCATCCCAGGGGCACAGGGATGGTTCAACATACGCAAATCAATTAATGTGATACAACATATACGCGCATTAAAAAATAAGAATCATATGATCATATCAATAGATGCAGAAAAAGCCTTCAATATGATACGGTACACATTTGTGATCAAAACACTTAACAAAATCGATATAGAAGGAAAGTATCTTAACATAATAAAGGCCATCTATGACAAACCCTTAACCAACATTATACTTAATGGGGAAAAACTAAAAATCTTCCAAGATCAGGAACAAGGCAAGACTGTCCACTATCGCCACTCTTATTCAATATAACATTTTAGGTCCTAGAGAGTGCAATAGGGCAAAGAGAAAGATATAAAAGGTATGCAAATAGGAAACGAAGAAGTCAAATTGTCACTATTTGCACATGACATGATTCTCTATATAGAAAACCCTAAAGACTCCACAAGAACACTACTAGAAACGATAAGCAAATACAGTAAAGTTTCTAGATACAAAGTCAACGTTCAAAAATCCATAGCGTTCCTATACTCTAATAACGAAGTGTCAGAGAAAGAAGTGGAAAAAATAATTCCTCTTGCAATTGCAACAAAAAGAATAAAACACCTAGGAATAAATCTAACGAAACAAGCGAAGGACCTATATAATGGAAACTATAAGACCCTATTAAAAGAAATCGAAGAAGATACAAAGAAATGGAAAGATGTTCCGTGTTCCCATCGGCATTTGGTAAAGAAATAGAACAAAAAATCATCAGATTTGTATGGAAGCACAAAAGACCCCAAATTGCCAAAGCCATCCTGAGAAAAAAGAATGAAGCTGGAGGCATCACTCTGTTCGACTTCAAATTATACTACAAAACCAACAGTAATCAAAATGTCATGGTATTGGCAGCAAAACAGACACATGGACCCATGGAACAGAATCGAGAGTCTAGAGTAAACCCATATTTATAAGGGCAAATAATTTTCAACAAAAACACCAGAAACATACAGTGGAGAAACGAAAGCCTCTTCAATAAATGGTGCTGGGAAAACTGGAAAGTCACCTGCAAAAGGAAACTAGACTGTTGTCTATCACCACATACCAAAATTAACTCAAAATGGATTAAGGACCTGAATAAAATACCTGAAACCATAACAACAAAAAAACAAATGGTCCAATCAAAAAATAGGCAGAGGACCTGAACAGACACTTCTCCCTAGAGGACATACAAATAGCCAACAAATATATGAAAAGATGCTTGACAACGCTAGCTATTAGGGAAATGCAAATCAAAACCACAATGAGATGCCATCTCATACCTGTTAGAATGGCTATAATCAACAGGATAAGTAATAACAAAAGAGGATGTAGAGAAATAGGAACATTGCTGGTGGGACTGCAATTTGGTACAGCCACTAAGGAAAACAGTATGGAGTTTCCTCAAAAAACTAAGAATTGATCTACCATATGATCCAGCAATCCCTCTATTGGGTATTTACTTCCAAAACTCGAAAACTCATATCCGAAAAGATATTTGCAGACCGACATTCGTAGCAGCATTATTCACAGTGGCCAGGACATGGAAGCAACCAAAGTGTCCTACGATAGATGATTGGCTAAAGAAGCTGTCATGCATATATACAATGGAATATTACTCAGCCATAAGAAGAGATGAAATACTGCCATTTGCGACAACCTAGATGGATCTTGAGATAATCTTCCTGAGTGAAATAAGCCAGACAGAAAAAGTTGAAAATCACATGATATCACTTATAGAATATAAAACTAAAAGCAACAAATGAACAGGAAAAACAAACAGAGAGTCATGGACGTGGACAATGGACTAGTGGTTAGCAGAGGAGGTGGAGAGAGAGAGGGAAAATAAATAAAATGTTTTAAAAAATCCTAAAAAAAAAAATTGAAGCATATTCCATCACATTCCAATGCAAAAAAATTATTCTTAATAATAATATAGTGAGTTCTTGAATATAGATTTTTGTGTTATTAATAAATATAGTTTAAAAAATTTTTTAAATTTGTTTTTATTTCTTAATTCAAAAGAAATACCTTCTCATTGTTAAAAGTGTAGAAAACACAGAAAAGAATCAAGAAATAAAATTTAATCATAATCTGACACTTAAGGAGCGCCATTATTAATATTGTTATTATTTTCTATCACTTTTCCCTCTATATGTACAGCACACATATATTAATGATTTACGTATTTGGGGTGAAATTATACATAATGGATATTTAAGATTATTTGGATTCACCTAGCATTTATTCCCCTTCCTAACAACTCCTAACTTTCTATTTCAACATCACCTCACCATGTGTGGAGTATTGGTGGGAATGGAAATCAAGAAGCCTTTTTCTTCTCCAATCATGGCACCAGCAGTTGACTCTAGATAGAACAATTAGACTCTTTCTCTCAAGACTTTAGATCTTGAGTG
>NW_006494613.1:2928795-3003975 GCF_000325575.1 Pteropus alecto | reverse complement strand
GGGAATATAAACATTTGGAGCTCAGTTATCTTGATAGACAAGATGAGAGAGATGGTTGGGTAGTTCTCTTCCCTGTTTCTAGTCTTATGTCTTATCCTGTTTCCTGGACTCTTGTCTGGATTCTCTTACCTGCTAAACCTATAAATGCTTGAAGGATTTTAACTAATACACTGAGCATTCAATTTTATAATCTGTTTATTTCACATCTCTATATTATGACAAGAGCAGGTACATACAAATTTGCCATGGCCCTTAGGTTCAATTTCTAAAAGAGGAACTAATGATTACTTTTAAGTCTTTTTTTTAAATTTTTTTGTTTTATTTTGTTTTTGTTTTTGAGAATAATTGGGGAGCCTGTGGTATGGATTGTAAACTTTATTGAAATAAAAAAAATTTCTATGTTTTAAAAAATTTATTTGAATATTAATATTAACATTATAATGTTAATCCATTTCCTTTTTATTTACCTAATATTACTTTGTACATTTTTCTTTCAACTTTTTTACTATTTGCTTGTAGGTATACTCTTAAAAATATCTTATATTTGGATGCTTTTTATCCTTTTTTAAAAAACTTCAAAACCAGTGTTCATCTTTTAATGAGTGAGTTTAATTCATTTATAATTTTGCTAATACTATATCTATTCTGTTATTCATGCTTCCTAGTGATTACCTTACTTTTCGTTTTTTTAAAATCTTTTGCTAAAGATCTTTTGTTAAGTTTATCACACAGTTCAACTAATGGCATACTCTGCTTATTGCTCCTTGAAATGTCCTCTTTGTTTTATTCTCCCTTCACAGAAAAGGATCAAAAAATAAAATTTAACCATAATCTGATACTTAAAGAGCACCACTATTAATATTGTTATTATTTTCTAGAACTTTTCCCTCTATATGTACAGCACACATATATTAAAGATCTACGTATTTGGGGTGAAACTATACATAATGAATATTTAGGATTATTTGGATTCATCACTGATTTCCTTTCTCTTTACAACCCTGTACTGACTTTAATGTCCATGGTATATGTTTTTGCATAAGCATGTATTTGTAAATTAGAAAGTGATGTTTTATGTGTAGTTAAGTTTTATATAGTGTGTTGTATAATTTATGTGTATGTATATGCTTTAATTTACACAAATGGTAGATCTTATTCTCTTTCTTACCTTTTTTAAAACACATTTTTAAAACATGTATTCATCTTGCTTTATATACATTTAGTTTATTGCTTTTGAAATCTGCATTTTATTTCATGATAGTCACCAAAATTAAAATATCTTTTACCTAGTGATGGATGCAAACAAATTCACAGACAATTCTTATTCTTCTCTCATATACTTGTAGAATAACTTTTAGAGTGTACTTCCAGGAGTGAAATTGTAGGTCATAGTGAATGCATATATTTAATTTTAATGACTACTGTCATATTGTTCTCCAGGATGTCCATGCTTATTTACATTTCAAGCAGCAGTGTAGAAATGTTCCAATATCTCCACATGCTGACCAACATTTGGTATTATCTATGTTCTATTGCCAATCTGATAATCATTGAATGCTCTTTCCTTTTTTATTTAGTTTACATTTTTGTGAATACTAAAAGTTTGAGAATTTCTTTAAATACTTGTTAGCTATTTAAGTTTATCCTTTTCTGTATATTCTATATACTTTGACCATTTTTTTCTAACATGTTTCTGTCTTTTTCTTGTTACTTCGTAGGAGTTATTTCTACATTTTAGATTAGATAATCCCTTAATGTTTAGAATTTTAAACATTTTCTACCAGTCTATCACCAGTATGTTAACTTCCTTTTTCATCTATTTTATTGCACAGCTATTCATCAGTTTGGGGTGCCATGGTTTTAGTGATTTGTATTTTTTGGATCTAGTTTAAGAAATTTTCCTCCACCCAAAGGTCACAATCAATATTTCTTAATAATCTATTATTCCCATTCTGGCTGATCTAGCACATATAAATATTAATCTCTATGAAGTTTGTTTTTCTCTTAAAGTGAGCCAGTTTTCCCAGAGCAACCACTGTAAGCAATCTTTTCTCCACAGACTGACAATGTCACTTTTACTGAGCCCGTGTCTGTTATCTTTTTTGTTCCATTTGTTGTCTGTTCTGGGCCAGTACTTCTGTAGTTTTATTCCTATGTCTTTAAAGTATGCCTTACTCTCCAGTGGAGCAATAAATCCTGGTTTGCTGCCTCCTCCCCCCACCCCACCCCCCACAACATTGCATTAAGTCGTAGTTCATTTAAAATTACCTATGAATGTAAAATAAGTTTGTTGAATTGCTCAAAATTTTTGGTAATGTTTTGATGAGAATTGTATGGAAGTTATAGATTAATTTAGAGAGAACTCAAACCTTTAAAATATTGTCATTCTATCCATATCCATAGTCATACTCTCAATTTATTCATCTTTATGCCCTTTTATATTTTAATTCATTTCTTCTTTAAAGGTGTGTGGATTCTTTTAATTTAATTTCTACATAGAACTTGTTAATATGTAAATTGTATTTTCTTTATCTTTTTTATTTTTCCAACTTGTTATTTCTAGTTTAGAAAAAATGCTACTGAATTTTGAAAGATGTTCATTCATCTGTCCCCTTACTGAGTTTGTCACTAGGTTTTATACTTTGACCATTCTTTTGGGTTTTCCATATAGTTTTCCATATAGTTGATCATATATCATCTGTAAGTAACAATATATTTGCCTCTTTCCTACCAATACTTGTATCTATTTTGTGTGTGCGTGACAGTGCAATGGTGAAAATATGTATTGCTCTGTGAAACAGTAGAGATGGGAAACATCTTCCTTCTTTTATTTTGGTCTTCCAAAGATTTCATCTAAAGTTTCTGCCTTAATGTGATGGTTCTTTTTTGATTCAGTGTATTGTCTTTATTAAGTTAAGGGTGTTTCATTCTCTACCTGATTTTCTGAGACCCTGTATCAGACATAAAGAGTGAAATTTATCAAATAATCTTCATCTATTGAGATAACCATGTGAATATTTCTCCTTTACTATACTAATGTGTCGAATTACATTGATAGATTGTTCTGGTGTTAAAAAAAAATTCTGCCTTCCTGGAGTAAGCTTTATTTACCATGATTGTTAATATTATTATTATTATTTAAGTGTAGATATTTAGTATTACTTCAATTAGGACTTTGTATTTTTGTTTATAGGAGTTATGTTCCCATGTCTTCCTTTTTAATGTACTATCATTATCTCTTTTTGAAATCAAGGTTACACTAGTCTTTTACAATGACTTGGTCAATGTTTCCCTCTTCTCTATCTTCTGAAAGAATTTGTAATAAAAAAATGAATTATATGTGCCTTGAAAACTTGATCAAAGTAGTCTGGAGCTGAGTTGGCCAGAGGCTCTTTATTTTAGTGAGGGAAAAGGGGAATTGATTGATTACTCTTTAAATTTAATTGTTATTAATAATTTCAAGATCATATTACTTTTCTGCCAGTTTTTACATATTACAATATGCAAAACGTTATCCACCATGTAATTTTCAAATGTATTGCTTTATAGTTCTTTATAGCATTTTATTCTATTTTAAATTTCTATTTTATCTGTAGTTATTTCTCTTTCATCATTCTTATTTTGAGCTGTGTACTCTCCATCTCTTCTCCATCTTGCCATTGTCTACAGTGTAAATTCATATAAAGAAACCAACTTCTGATTTTATTTTCCTCTTTCTCTGTTTTGGTTTATTTCAATTTCACAGTTTTCTGTCTCTTTCGTCCTGTTTTATTGGTATAGTGCGTGACTCTTTTTCCAAATTGTTCAGCTAAGCATTTCCCTAATCTGTTTTTAGTCATTATTGGTTTATGATAATTTACTTAGTATTAAAGGTCCCTTTAATTATCGCTTTGCCTTTATATTTCTATTGACATTTTTCTTCTATATATTTTAAAAAAATATTTGATTCCCAGCTTGGAGAACCAGAATTTCAGTGTTCAGATAAGATGAAAAATATGCTCAAGCAAGCTGGCCTTGTCACTATATAGCTCCTCCTAGAAAGCCCTGTAGCCTGGGAATAGAAATCCAGGAAGTCTACAAATGAACAGGTGTGGGTCCTGGCTTGTATGAACCTTTGTAGTCAACATGCCTGGCCAAGCCCTTTGGAATTTGTTTTTGCTTTGGGAATTTTTAATAATATAGTAACTAGCTGTTCATTAAAAAAGCCTGGAAAACACTTATAAAATAATAAAACATAGGAGTGTGGGTGTATCTTACCCAGAAATCATTCACCCATAGTTAACTATGAACAAATGGTATATATCCTTTCAAGTTTTTGAGGGTTTATGTAAATATTTGTTCTTTTGTTCATTTTACATGCAATAATAAAATAAACTCTCATGTATACCTACCACTTAAATATCTTTGAAGCTTTCCGAATGCATCTTTCTTCCTTTCCCATCCAGAAGTAACAATCTTAAATTTTATATTAGTCAATTAATTGCTTTTCTTCATAATTTTGCCTTATACATTTAAATTTTTAATCTTAATATAAATAAATACCATTTTATTCTTCTGCGGCTTTCTTTTTTTTTTTCCCTGATATTAAACTTTTGCTATTTAATCTTATTTAAATGTATAGCTCTAAGTAATTACTTTTTGTTCTTGTGTGGCATTCCATTTTACAGATACTACAGTTCATTTTTTCATTTCATTATGGATATTTGGGTTATTATTTTTTAACCTATGGATTATTTATTGGTGGAATTTTAAAAGATATTTTTCTATTGTATATGTTTTAACTTATTACATTATGATCCAAGAATATAATCTCCAAATATTGGTTAGTTGAAAATAAATGTTTCCTGTTACATGGAAAATAGTAAATGGGCTTTTTTTTCTGTTTGAAAAAAAATGTATATCTTCTCTTTGGTTAACTTTTAATATATTTAAACATTGCATATACTAGTTAAAGCTGATAGATAATTTAATTTAAATCTTTATAACTTGTTTAATTTTATTTATAGATCTATCAGTTTCTGAGTAAGATATTTCAACTATAACTGCTGACTTATCTACTATTCATACTTCTCTCTTTCTATATATACACATACACATATATACATATATACACATATACACATATATATCGGAAAGTGTTTATGTTGTTAGGTACATATATTTTGTTGCTCGTTATATCTTCTTAATCTACTGTTACTTTTGCCAGCATCTTACTTTGTGACTTAGTTTTAATTTTCGATTGAATTATATACTTTTTTCTAATTAAAATTTGTTATCCTCATTTTTTGTTGTTCACATCTGTTGCTTTTACTTTTAGCCTTTTTACATCTTTTCTTTTTTAAAGTATGTCTCTTATTGATAGCATATGACTGAATATATTTTTTGAAAGTCTAATCAAAGAATCTACCTTTTGATTTGAACATTTAATCTATTTACTTTTTTGACTTTGATAATTAATAAATTTATTCTTTCTATACGTGTATCTATCTATCTATCCATCTATCTATCATCTATCCACCCATGCATCCATGCATCCATCCACCTGTCCATCTATCTATCATCTACTATCACTACTTACCATCTGATCATGCCTTTCCATCTTCACCACTATCAGCCCAGGTCAAGCCACCATCATCTCTCACCAGTTTTTGGCAATAACCTCTTTACCACCCTTGTTGCTTCCACAGTTTCTCCACCACAATGTAACTCAACTCAGAAGCCAGCATAATTCTGTTTAAATGTAAATCAGATAACATTCATTTTTTACTCAAAACCATTCTATGGCTTCTCATCTCATTCAGACTAAAACACAAAAATTCTTACAATAATTTCTAACACCAACTTAATCTCCAATCCTCACATTTTCTCTGACTGCATTGCATTATACTTTCCCCTTTCTCACCAGCCATGGAGACCTCCTTTTTTTTTTTTTTCTGAACTGGCCATGTTTGTTCCCCTCAACATCTTTGCACTTCCATTCTCTCTTCCTGGATTGCTCTTCCCATTTTGTCTTAAGGGTTTACTTCCTTATTTCCTTAAGTCTTGGCTTAAATTTCAACTACTCTTTACAGATCAAACTCCACCCTCACTCTTTAACCTCTTCCCTATTTTGTTATTTTTCATAGCACTTATCATTCTTAACATATCATATTTTTTTCTTATTTTATTTATTGTGTGTTTCTCCCAATTGGCAGTTAGTAGAAACACAATAAGTGTTTGCTTAAGTAATAAGCAAATCACAATTACTGACTTATTAAGACTATTTCTGCCATTTTATTTCATATTTTCTCATTACTATGCTTTTTTTTATCTTCATACTTTTAATGAATAGATTTTTTTATTGGATTGAAAGTTTTATATCTTATTTTTATTCTTGATTTTTCTCTAACATTTTTGTCTGTGGATTTTTTAGGCTTATCAATCTCTGTCATTTCTCCAATGTAAGAGAAAAACATAAACATGATCTTATACCTCTCTGATCTTTCCTTCCTCACTGGTCTTACTTGTACCATTCGAGAATTTAGAATATTAACTCTGAATATATTACATTGATAAGTAAACATTTTTAGCTTTTTACTCATTTAACTTTGTGTATAGTTTTCAGTGTCTTTTTGGTTTTATTTCCCTTCTTATTAAAATACTTCCTCCAAAACTTATTTCATGGATGGTTTTTTGTGGGCCTGACAATACTTTTTTACATGTTTACATTTCAATAATAATTTATCTGGATAAAACATTTTAGGCTCAGAGTTCTTTTCATTCAACACATTGCAATAATATTTCAATATTTTTTCTGGAGTAGTGTTATTATTGAACAATCTGATGGTGTTGAACAATCTGATTGTAGGTGGATTGTTCTTTTTGTATCTGAAAGTTTTCTTAGAATTTTCTCTTGGTCTTTAGTGTGCATTCCACTATGTCTAATTGTGAAGGTTTTTAAATTTAATTCACCTTTTTATTACTCTATAAGCTTTTCAATTTGATGTACTTCCTCATCTTTAATTCTTACTGTTAATGGTATCACTCATTAATTTTTTATTTGCATTTTTACCTTTGAAATATAGACATTTCTTCTTTTCTCATTCATTTTGCCTAACATCTTTTGTTTCCCTATGCCCCTTCCTAATTCTTTCTGAGGCAGATTTTTGGCCTAATCTTGCACTTCTCTAATTTGTTCTTCTCTGAATCTTCTCTGCTCTTTATGACATTTATCGAATTTTTATTCCCACTATTTCACACACCTATTATTTCCATTTTGTTTTTGTTTATAACTTTTAAATGTTATTAATATCTTCTCTCTCTAAATCTCTTTTGAATATGTTTATTTTTAAGTTTCTGTTCTATTTAGTTCATTAAGTCCTTCTCTGTATTTTTCAATTTTCATTTTATTTATTTATTTTTATTTATTAATTGACATATAATATTGGATTAGTTTTAAGTGTACAACATAGTTAATGATTTATTTTTAATAACAATTATGCTCCTCAAATGGCTGTTAGGTCTTTTTCACCTAAGGTTATCTGTGGTGAGACTGACAATGTGCTCGTAAGTAGGGACTGAGAAATTAAAATCCAAGTGGGAGCTTTTATCCTATTTTGGTGATTTTAGATATCAATGGGCAGAGAGCCATTGGATTTACAATCTGGGTTTGACTGTTTCCATTTCTTATTCTAATCAGATGACTTTGTTGTCAAAAAATTTTGTGTTCTTTTTACTTAGACCCCACCAAGAAAAAGCTCAGAGGCCAGTATATCTGCTATGATTATTATCCAACTATCTCTGGGTTCCAGAGCAACTATGTCATCCCATTTCCAAGCTAGAGCTGAGCTAGTACTGCTGGGTGGGTAATATTCTGCCATCAAAAATTTGTTAAAATAAAAAGAACAGAACTAAAATGATCTTCCTTATCTTTTGTCTGTCCTGGTGGTTGGCCCTTTTACATTCTAGTTCAGACTTTGCCTCAGGACCACACACCTCCCATTCTATGGGTTTCTTTCAGTTTGTATATTAATTTCTCTGATCCTTCAACTTCTTTTCATCTTTGTGGCATTTCCACTATTGGGCTTGGTTAAAGAGCCAAAAGCCTCTTTTGTCTTGTGAAGATATGAAAGCTTTCTAAGTTTTAATAGATTATCTAACAAATATGAAGGTATATTAGAAGGTATAAATATGATGCTAGTTTCCTGCCATCATAACCAGAAAACCAGAAGATTATATTAACCTCTATCACATCAAACTACAATGAGCAGTGCTTCCATTAATCTTGTCTTCCAAAGGAAACCTTTCAATTCCGTAAATGCCTCCTTTCAATCCTAAGTCTTCCTTGGACATTTTGATATCAGAGTTATTAGGTATGTAATAAGAGATATACTTTCTCAGGTATTACAGCCAGTGGCCCTCTTACAGGCCTTAGTCTCTTTGCTTTGAAAATAGTATGCTCCAAAGAGATCAAATAATGTTAACATAAATTCTTATTAACCGTACAGTTATTTCTTAATTTTGGATTGTACAAATTCAGTATATTTGAGTATAATGATTGATAAGTCTTTTATTCTTATAACTTATTATCTTCTATTTTCTTTTAAATACCTCTAGTAGAGTCAACCTAGAAAGAATTTTTAAAATAATTTTTTGTGGTTTTCAATTAAGAAAAAATGTTGAAAACTTAAGTTTCTTAATGAAATGACAACTGACTCTAGGCTCATGTAATAAAACAATTTGAATGGTGAAAATTAATAGACCAAAAAAAATAGGAACAAGAGGCAGAAAATAAACATTTTTACTGCTTCCTCTAATTAAGTGCTTCACTATGTAGTTTCTAAATATTTTACTCAAGTATTGCAAATTCCCAAAAATGTAGCCAGCACTCAAAGGAAATACACAAATAAAATAATTTAAAATATTCTTTATTAAGACTGAAAGCTTCTTCCAAGATCAGGAACAAGATAAGAATGTCTATTCTTGCCACTTCTATTCAACATTATACTTCTACTCAACATTTAGGGCAATTAGACAAGACAAATAAATAAAAATTAAATTGGGCAGACTGAAAAAAATAATAAACTATATTTTCAGAAGAAATAAACTTATATGTAGAAAACTCTAAAAACTCCACGTACAAAATATTATAGCTAATAAATAAGCTTAGCAAAGTTACAGGATACAAGATCATTACACAAACATCAGTTATATTTTTATAGACTGGAAGTCAATAATCTGTAAGTGAAAGTAAGACAATAATTCTATTGATAATAGCATTAAAAACAATAAACTCATAAGAATAAATTTAGATGAAGAAGTGCAAAAGTTGTACTAAAAAGTACAAAACGTTATTGAAAGAAATGAATATTGTTATATACTACAACAAGAAAAAACTTGAAAACATTTTGCTAAGTAAAAAAAAAAAAAAAAAACAGACACAAAAGGCCACAAATTATATGATGCCATTTATATGGATTGTCCAGGACGGACAAATCCACATAGACAGAAAATAGATTAGTGGTTGCCTTGGGATTGAGGGTCGAGGAGAGAAGGAGGGGTAATTGGGACCAATGACTAATAGGTACAGAGTTTGGTTTGGTGATGATAAAAATGTTCTGGAATTAGATAATGGTGATGGCCATACATCATAGTGACTACACTTAAAAAAATCTCTGAATTGTACAGTTTTAAATAGCGAATTTTATGTTATGGGAATTATATCAATAAAAAAACAAAAATATGATCAATTCTGAGGTGTATCTTATTTCCCATAATCTTTTCCATCACTATGTTTACTAATATTTTACATTAATTAAGATATAGAGTATCTTTTTATTTTTAAGAATGGCCCTTCCTCAAAGCACACTGTTTAAAACTGACTCCCCACAGTCTCATTCTTTATTGGCAAAAAATAGGTTTTCTAACTCTGCTTAAAAAAATGTGCACCTAGATTCTAAGTGTTTTTAGCATGCCCAAAATATTTTTAGGCTACTTGTTAAAAATTCAATAAATTTTCTGAATGATTATTGGTAGGTAACTATAATTGCAATAAAATATTTCTTATTCATGTTACCAAAGGCACTGTTAAAATAAGAGTCATAGAGTGATTAAATGAGAGGAGCATTTTTATTTTCTCCCATTTGATTAAGAAACAGATTCATATGCAGAACTACTACAGATATTATAAAAAATATTTTCTCTAATAAAGAGTTTTAAATAATTAAGATAAAAGGGCTATATAATCTATTAGTAAGAGTGGATCAATTTTGCTCATTTTAACGAAGAGTGGAGTTTTCTACTTAGAGACACCAATAATTGAATGTGTTGGGATAAAGGGTATAAGATAATAAATCTAGATTAAAATCTGACCCAAAGGTACCTGTCTGACCAAGAACAAATTCAATTCTTCCCTTTCTTCAGCAAAAAGCTAAATCCAAATTAAATCCATCACTTTTTCAGTGTTTCCCATCGCAGGAAGTAGCGTGCCATCGTCATCCCTCATGTTTTGCTCTCTATTACCAGTTACATTCAATCCAATACTGTAGGGTACTTTTATTGCACTTTGACTGTTCAGCATGGTGTAAACATCCTTGCAGTGAGGAGAATCTCTCATTGGTAGTGTCACTGTGAGAGACAGAGCTCATCATCCGAGGATAAAAGCTAAAGGATGGAGGCAGTGGAGAAGGGGGGATACTCTCTCTACTTGCTCACTGAGTCATCAGGGCACCACATCAAAAGTTAGGCTCAGGTAAGTGGCTGCATGATCTGGGTCTTTGCCTCTTAGTATGTAAAGGTACAAAGATTCAGGGATAGTCTGAGATCGTCCATGGTGGCTATGGGTTGAATCCAGGGTCTGGTGTGCTGTCCTTGTCATCCTATCCCTGAGAGGTAACTTCAGCTGTTTTCTTGGTTATCTACTCTTCTTTTGTTCTCACCTGTTTTCCAAGCTCAATTTTCAAGTTTCCCTTTAATTCTCCTAGCTTCTTCATATCTTTCCAATACATTTCTATTTTTCTAGAATTGGTTTCTGTTGTTCTCAACCAACAATGTTGATCAGCACAATTGCTAAATACTTTGTTTTACGTCTTAATAGACTTTAAAATCATCCACTTGTTTCAGTCTCCATCACCAATACCATCTAAGTTCAAGCCACGACAATCTTTTTCTTATATCCTAAACTTTGTCTTACTATTCCTAAGCCTTCTACCCACACCCATGCTGAACATTATGGAATCCATCCTCCACACTGCAGCTGGAGGGAGCCCTTGAAAACATAAATTGATCATTTTACTATGCTTAAATCCTTCAATAGATTTTCTTCATTCTTGAGATAAAGATCAAATCTCTGCATGGTCTGTATTATTTACTTCTCCTGTACTAGTTTAGTCCTTTGCTTTCTGTGCTCCAACCTCACTGACTTTGAAATTTTCAGGTGAATCGTGATGCCTTCAGCCACAGAACTACCTGAAATTTATTCCCGTTCCTTCAATAAATATTATTTGAGAATGCCCCTTTCATCTAGTTAATTTCTACTCAACCTTAAAACCAAACTTCTCATGTCTTCTTACTCCTCAGTGCAAGCCATGTTTCTTTGTCATAAACCCTTGTTTTTCTTGAGAGCCCATTGGCAACATTTGTAATTGTATACTCTCTGGTGTAACTTTATGATTGTCTGTCACCCTTACTGACTTGCAAAGCTTTGGATGATCAGAAATCATGTCTGTTTTTATTTCCTGTTGTGTGCCAGGTACCAGCACGGTGCTTGGAAACTAATAAATATTTTGTTACTATATCTTAAATAAAACATTCATCAAATAATTCATGGAATGACAGATTTAGAGAGCTATTATTACAACATCGTTATAAAGTTAAATATATTAATTATATTAATTTTTTTCTGGTTCCATCTTGTTAAACTTTGTGGTTTATTGATAAATTTCTAGAGGTAAATGTTTCGTCATTTGTGTTTTCATTCATGCTTCCTTTGCTACATTATTTCTTGCACTGTATTTTTCAGAGAAAACAATGTTTGAGATCATGAATTTATTGAAGTTTCTCAATTTAAAGCAAATCATCTTAATTCTTTCTATAGATTTCTAAACTGACCACTAAGAAAAAGAAAGAAAGTGCAAAAAGCACATAAAACCATAGCTCTAATGTCTTCTTACTCCTCACTAAGGAAAGCAATGTCAGACTTCCTCTCGAAGATTCTTCTTCCAAGCTTGACAAATAGAAATATTCTCTCTCCTCCTTAATTTTACTTAGTCATAAGTTTTTAGCTCATGTTTCAATTATAAGAGCTGACAAACATTAATGCTGAAGAAAAAAATGAATGGCTGCTTCCAAATAACACACTGTTCTTTGAAAAAAATCATTTAAAATATCAAATTCATCTCAGTCCTATTATCAGTTGTTCTGAAAGCCTTCTTTGGGTCATTTATCTTTATGATCATTATTTTCATCCATATATTGGCAATTAAACAGGAGGGACAGAAAAAAATATACACATGTATTAAAATATACCCTACTAAACATATAAAAAATACCCCTACTAAAATATTTATGATAAAGAAACTAAATTTAATGTGTTCATTTTTATAATAACTTAAAAGAATTCATGTTTAATTAAAAGAGTTATATAAATCATATTGTTTGCTAGCTTTATTGACTATGCCATTCCCATTCTGCCAGATTTAATTTAAATTAATTGTTAATTTTCAGGCCAATAGTCCTCTCTTCATCAAGACTTATGCTGATTATTTAGACATGAGTCAGTGAAATATTAAACTTCATAACTGAGGGTTCTCTTTGTGATGTCTTAAAGTAATTCTCAAGATTTGACACTACTCTAAGTATATAAGTTCACCTCTTTAGACTTTGAAAGGAATGTTTTGAAATATAACTTTCAAGTCATGCTATGCATCGTCTATTTCACATTTAGTTGAATAGTTACTATTTTAGTAAAGTGTACTTAGCATTAAGAGTAGTGTGACCTTTTAGCGTGCCAAAGAATGGCTTATCTTTTGCTCAATCACACACAAAACTGTGGACCAATCTAAACTTTTCTCACTTTGTAATACTTGAAGACCTCTGGGTTAGTCTGACCTTACATAAACAAATATAATATTTCAGCAGCCTTTCACATGCCTGTTCTG
This sequence comes from Pteropus alecto, assembly GCF_000325575.1. NCBI lineage: Eukaryota > Metazoa > Chordata > Mammalia > Chiroptera > Pteropodidae > Pteropus > Pteropus alecto. Next base: position 2,990,839 of record NW_006494613.1, on the reverse strand, counting down.
AACAAAACTTCAAGCTGAATTAGCCACCAACTCCAAAGTAAGTGATGATTAACTTAGGGGGTACTTGGCTGTATCTTCAAGGTTAACATGACCTCAAATGACAAAATTATATTACTTACTTATATTGTATGCATTTCATGCACTGTTAGGATAAATGCTATTTCATTTTCGGAAGATGCTGGACTGAAAAATTTGGCTGGTAAATGTTTCTGCAACATTGTCCTCTTTGAACCAGTCTCCAACTTTACTAAATGGCTTTTATTTATGTTATTTTTTTGCCCGATAAGAAGACACACTGACTCTTTCATTAAATAGAAATCCAATTCCCTTTCTCCAGATGAACAAAAAGCATATTTCTTAATATTTTTACCTAACAAATGACAGTACAGAGACCTTATCTTTTCGCATCTCTACTGCATCTCCACAGAGCATTCCATCCCATTTATCTAGGCTAGGGTAAGTCTTTCTCTTATGCCAAGCACATTTCAGCCTCTAGGTTCTTATCATTCTGATTACCTGAAATACTCTCTTTCCACTTGGAATTTTCCCCTCCCCAATCTCTAGACAGTCAACATTTTTTATGATTTTCTTTGTCCCTCATCATGGTAGATGAAGCTTATGTTTGGGAAACACAGTCATAGCTGCATGTAATCGAGTTTCTTATGTTTCTTAAAAATTCAGCTCGAAATCTCCTCTTGAATCTTTCATTCAAGAAATAAAGTTGGAATATGAGTGAGAATGTAGTGATTATACACCATAAATACAATTTATTATTTTAAATGAAATAATTGGAAAGTTTTATAAATTATTTTTACAAGCAAATTGTTTGTGATCCAAGTAATATGTCACAGCATTGGTTAAAAAGCACTGACACAGTCAAACTGAATCCTATTTATTTATCAAAGCCTAACTTAAATCCACTGCAATTCAGAGTATTAAATCCACTGTAATTCATTTGTTTATTCATCTACTCAACAGTTATTCATTGCCTGGGCCAGACACTGCTCAAGATTTTGGGGCTATAAAGACAGATAGAAAAAGTCCCTGTTCTCAAAATGAGCACGCTGTACTCCTCAGTTCTTTCTTTTTAACAGGTACTTTTTGCACTTTTGAGTTGAACTCATAGAAGACCTCAGAATCCTTCTGAACACAAATCTCTGAGAAACTACTAGTAATCTACTAGAGATGGCATAGAGATAGATATTTCACTATAGTTAACCAGAAAGAAAAGTAAATAATTAGTAAAATATAAGTTGTAATGTCAAATAAATATTATAAGAGCAAAAATTTCATGCCTATTCATTAATTTAAAATGTATAATTTCTGTAGAGCACCATTGGATCCTATGAGTGTCAAAGAAATCATATCTGAGTAGAAAAAAGAATTTAGAGAGAAAATAAAATAGCCAATAATAAAAATACAAAACCAATGTCCCTACAGATACAGTTTTCATATATTACTTCAATTTTCTCTTTTCCAAGTCATTATATAACCTACTACACTCTGATTTCCAATCTACACCCCAATCTTAGTTTTACTGGCATCAGCAATCATCTCCTAGTTTCCAAGTACAAAAAACTCTTTAAGTTCTGCATTTTATTTGACCTTTTTATTAAATTTAATATTGTTGATTATGCCCCCTTTAGAAAATAGACTTTCTATTTTCAAACATTTCACTTCTACTTTTCCTTTTACTTCTCTGATAATTCACATTCAGATATGTTTTGATTCTTTTCCTTCTTCTACCTCTGATGTTCAGTGTTCCTTATATCCCTTCAGCCTCCTCTCTCTCCTAAAATATTCTATTTGGTTTATTTTCTCCAATTTCAGGGAAACTACATTGAATAATAGGTAACCATTTACATCATAGTCTAAATAAATTGTGCCCCTAGAATTGTACAGGGCACAATGTGTGTGGTCAAACACATACTCTCAAATCTATGTCTGCAGAGGAAAAAAAATGGCATAGATGATAGAGGCTTTGTTCATCCCTCTTGCGACCAAATCAAAGTTGTGACAGGAGCACAGAGCAAACAGCAAGGAAAGTCACCCGGTATCTGGATGAATAGAAACACTATAACTAGGGAGAGAAGTAATTAATCAACCTACAACTGTAGAAGGTAGAAGGGGCTAAGACATGAGGCTGCCTGTTCCCTAGCGACTGAGTGGAACAGAGGCTGTGGCAGCAGCAGCCAACAGCTGCAGACTCCTCTTAAAGAGGTTGAGTCAGAGAGCAGACTTTCACCACAGTGGACCTGCTCTCTCTGAGCACTACTGCCTGGTTGGCTGCTCGGGGCCAGGGTGGGGGTGGGGGCGGGGGCGGACCAGGGACTTTCAGGGAGACACTGAGTTGTTGGAGTGAAGGCCAGAGGCGAGGATCTATCCTGGACAGAAGTGCTGGTGATATCTATTGTTCCTCTGTTGAGCCCTCCCCGACTCACAGTGTGTGGCTGCAGAGCCACTATAGCTGAGACGTCATCAAACTGAATAATGGAGGTCGCTCTGACCAGAGGAGTCCCTAAAACTCAGCATCTCCCAACTCGCAGCCCCACCCAAGCCACATCAAGGTGTGTCCTTGGTAAGTCAGGTGCTCCTTGTTAAACAGCACCAAGACTCACACTGGTGGCAGCTGGCCTCTGTTTCTGGTGAGGCCTCTTGAGGCTATTATAAGTACAGCGTCTGTGGATTGCTTGTTGAATCTTAACAGATGGTGCTAGAGGGACGTAGGCTGGGGCTAAACTTGGCCTACAGTTGAACCTCTCTCAGGACTGTGCCACTTGGACACCTACTACACAAAGCTGCACTGATAAGACTAGGAGACTTAGGAGCTTTGCTTAGTACATAAAAACAAACACAGAAGAGCAGCCAAAATGGGAAGACAAGGAAGCAGAAACCATATGAGAGAACAGAACAGAGATCTAGAAATAATAGTCAAGCAATCTAATAGATGTAGAGTTTAAAACACTGGTTATAAACATGATCAATGAACTTAGGGGGAGTGTAGATAAATTCAGTGAGAACTTTAACAAAGATATAAAAAACATTAAAAAAGAAGTGGAAATTATAAAAGGGAATCAGTCAGAAATGAAGAACACATTATCTGTGATGAAGAGTATATTAGATGGAATCAACAGAATGGATAAAGAAGAGGATCGAACCACTGATATACAGAATGGGAAAGCCAAGGACACTCAATTGGAATGGCAAGAAAAAAGAAGCCAAGACTATAATAATAATTTAAGAAGCCTATGGAACACTATTAAATGTAAAAATATCCATGTCATAGGGGTACCTGAAGGAAAACAAGACATCGAAGAGCTATTTGGAGAAATAATATTGGAAAACTTCCCTCACCTGGTGAAGGAAATAGACATATAACCCCAGGAATCTCAGAGAGTCCCCAGAATGATGAACCCAAAGAGGCCCACATCAAGACACAATATAATTAAAATGCCAAAGGTTACATACAAAGTGAGAATCTTAAAAGCAGCAAGAGAAAAGCAGTTACCTACAGAGGGAGTACTCATAAGACTGGCAGCTGATTTCTCAAAAGAAACTATGTAAGACAGAAGGGCTTCACACAAAATATTCAATGTGATGAAAACCCGGGATCTACAACCAAGAATACTTTATCCAGCAAAGCTGTCATTTAGAGTCAAAGGACAAATAGCTTCCCAGACAAAAATTAGCTAAAGGAATCTATCAACACCAAACCAGTATTACAGAAAATGTTGGAGGGATGTCTTTAAAAAGAAAAAAACATGTTTCAGAAACAGATATAAAGAATGATAATAACTACAATTCCTATCAACAAGTACCTCAAATAGAAAAGAATTAAGTGCCTCAACCAAAAGATAGAATGGCTGAATGGATAAGAAAACAAGACCTCTACATATGTTGCCTACAAGAGACTCATTTCAGATTAAAAGACACACAGATTAAAGGAAGGGGATGGAAAAAGATATTGCCTTGATGGACCTAGAGGATATTGCACTGAATAAAATGAGTCAGATAGAGTAAGACAAATATTGCATGATTTCATGTACATGTTTGATCTACAGAACAAAATAAGCAACAACAACAAAGTGGAAATAAACTCATAGATATAGAGAATATTTTGAGGGCTACTAGATGGTGGGGGTTGGGGGCATAGCAAAAAAAAAGGCAAAAGATTTAAGAGGAACAAATGGCTAGTTGCAGAATAGACATGGAGATGAAGAGTGTAGCATGGAGAAGATAGTTAATAATGTAATAAATATGTAAGGGGAGAAGGGATAAGAAGATAGTTAATAATGTAATAAATATGTAAGGGGAGAAGGGATATTAGATTTGGTGGGGTGATAGCTTTATGAGTTATGTGGATCTCTGATCACTATGCTGTACAACTGAAATGGTATATTATTGTATGCCAACTACAATTGAAAAAAACTCTTTGAATTGTACAATGTAAATACGAGGAACTAATTGTCTATTATGTGTCAATATAACAAAAAAAATTTTTTTAAATTATATCTGGTCTAAGTAGTCAGGTCTCCCTTCTCAATTCCTGGTTGATTTCATCAGTTGCATGAATTAACCTCATGTGTAATTCCACCTATATAATCACACTTAAATCTATATCTCCAGTCCTGAGAACTCTATAGTTGCAGATTTGTGTTTCTAAATTTTTATAGGACATCTCCACCAGGAAGTTATAGAGGTTTCTTTCTATATCATGTTCCAAGCTGCACCCACCATTCAGCTCTTCCAACCTAATGCCCCAGAGTAGTCAACATTATAGTTATGAATGCTATCATACATTAAGTTCCCCAAGCTAGAAATCTAGGAGTCAACTTTGACTTCTGCCAATCCCTCCATTCATATCCAATCAGTTATTGTGTCTTATCATGTCTAGCTCTGAAATGTCTTTCAAATTTATTACTTTTTATCTATCCTTACATAATTTTCTTTATAGAATACATGTGGTTCTCTCCATTTTTCATGTGACTCAGCCTAGCCTTAATACGCCCGAATGTCACTAATTCTTTATTCACTTTATTGTCTATTCTCACTCCTTTCTGAGAACCTGTCCTTGCTCCTGTTGTTTTCTTTACCTAAGTAATGTTTCTTACCAAACTCGTATTACAAAAATAATCTCGAAAATTTGACTCAGATGTTACTCCCTTTAAAACTTTTACTGATTCTCTTCTAATCTGATTATCTTTCATGAAATATTATCCTTTCTCTTCAAGTTTCCATAGTGTTTTATTCATGTTACTAATAAAACACATTTGATAATAATCATTACTTGCAAAATACCGTTTTCCTTTAATAAACAGTAAATTCTTTCAGGACAAGAACCAGGAATCTTATTCATTTATGTATCTTTAGAATACAAATAACTGATTCACACATAGAAGATGCTCAATAGATTTTAGAGGATTAAATTGCACTCTTAACATTTACATTAAAGACATAAACAGATTTTTTTAATACAGTACTAGGTAATTCTCATTAAAAAAACTTACATATTTTAATGCAAAATGTTTAGTAATTCTACTTATGAAAGTAAGAGAAAATTGACAAAGAGATAAAATGTTTGTACCATTCCTGAAACTGAAATCTGCCATTAAGCTACATAGTGATTTAATGTGCTATTACTCATTTCGTCTGTTTGCAACTCATAATAATTATAAGGAAAGAAAGGTGGTTTTGATTCTCGCAACTTTACTTGTTTCCATTTTCTACTCCCTTCTGATATGGCTTGATAATCTTGAAAATAAATAATGCTGCTCAATAAACATAATTTATGCCTTAATTATACCTTATAATATATAAAAAAACATTTATGAACCTACGCTTAATTTATCAACCCAAATCCACCCTTCTATTTTGTTCTTGAGAATGGATCAGATGTCTCCAAAGCAAAATGCTTTTCTCTCTCCAGATCTAGACTCATTCTTATTCCCCTCACTCATATTCTCTTGCTTGACCTTTGCAGATTTCCTCAAGTCTACTTCTGTTTGTCCTGGTCTTCAATTTCGATCACTTCTCATTCTGTCTTCAAACTATATTTAAACCTTCCATGATTGTTGTTCTTGAGAATGGATCAGATGTCTCCAAAGCAAAATGCTTTTCTCTCTCCAGATCTAGACTCATTCTTATTCCCCTCACTCATATTCTCTTGCTTGACCTTTGCAGATTTCCTCAAGTCTACTTCTGTTTGTCCTGGTCTTCAATTTGGATCACTTCTCATTCTGTCTTCAAACTATATTTAAGCCTTCCATGATTTTTTTTTTGTTGTTGTTGTTTTTTTTTTTTTCAATTTGGTTTATGCAAGCAGAGCTCAAAGAGCATTAAAAAATAGGTTGACGTGAGACTGCAAGATTAAAAAAGATCTAGAAGTCATTTGGGAGAAATATTGGGCCCTTGCCTTTCCTCAGATTTCAGAGTCAAGCTACCATATGGAGCCCTTCCAGCACTCTCATTGACTAAACATTGCTCATGTTACTCAAAATGTGATTCTATTCATTTATTTATTCAACATATAAGAGTGTGCTTACTATATATCTAACCTTATTCTAGGCTTGAGGAATGCTACAAAGTGAACATAATTCCTTTTCAAATAGAGCTTTCATTGAATTCTAATGGGAAAAAATAGGTTATATGTGTTTGTGTGAGTGTGTGTGTGTGTGTGCGTGTGCATGTAACATGTAAGTGGATGAAACATGCTATAAAGGGAAAAAGCTATAAAGGGCAATGCGATAGAGAGAGATGAAGGAGATGGTGTTATTTTATGTAGAATAGTCAAGGAATGCCTCTCTACTGGAGGGAAGAAAATGAGCCATAGGACTATCAAGGATATGAATGTACCTGGCATGAGAAGGAGTGAGTGTAAGATCTGAGGTACTGAAGAAGAAGTTGGCTTGGTGTTCATATCAGTCAGGGTTCCTGCAAAATAATTTGAATAAAGTCAAATCGTGAGTCTCTGTGTAAAGAGCAGAGACAGAGTGCAAGTAAATCACTGGAGAAAATATAGTACCCAAGACTAATAACAATGGATCTTCATTATTGATATTATACAAAAAGGGAATAAGGTGCTATATTTGTTGTAGGAACCCAAAGACAGAGAGAGAGTGTAGAGAGTACTGCTTAGAAGATTGGACTCCTTAAATGAGAGGTAAAGCTTGACAGTAGAGAACTTGTAGGGAGAGAACTAGCAGGTACAAACTCTGACCTTTCTTTCTTCCTCCTTCTAATTTCTCAGCAGTGACCCCTATTGCTCAAAGCAGAGGGCTAAGGCACCCATTGACCAAATTCATGTCTTTTCCTTTCTCAGGGCACAGAATAGAGGAGAGAAACATGAAGGGTGGATCTTGTGAAGCAAATGGAAAGTAGCCTGCATAGCAATTTTGAAGGATCCAGTAAAGCCAGAGTGTCTGAAATATATTGAGTAAATGGAAAAATGGCAGGAGATAAGAATGATGAGGTAGGGGCTAGATCATGTAGAGCCTTATATTCATAATGTGGGCTTTGTAGTTTATTCTGAGTGATATGGGAAACCACAGGGTGTTTCTGAGCAGAGGAGAGGACAAGGATAGAAACAGGAAGACCATTTGGGAACTATCGCAATAATCCAGGTGAGAGATGAGGGTGGCAGGAACGAGGGAAACTGTAGGCATGGTGGTATGAGAGGAGGTCAGATTCTGGGGGTGTTTGTAGGGTAGAATTATCATCGTTTTGGCTGTGAGAAATAGAGAGGATCATCAAGGAAGACCTCAGAATTTGGGCAACAGAAAGAATATAGTTGACATTTATTGATATGAGAAAGGCTTCAGAAGCAGTAAGTCATAAGCCTTTTGGCATCTAGATAGAGATGACATATGGGAACTTTTAAGTTGTTGGGCCTGGGGATATAACTTTGACATTTGTCAGAATATGGAAGTTACATAAAATATGGGACCAGATGTGATCAGCCAAGAATTAAGTGTAACTGAATAAATAGTACCCAAGCACTGACTCCTGGGGAATTCCAGCATTTACATTTTAATAATGTGAGGAGCATCCAGCAACAAAGACTGAGATGGACTAGAATATTCCATCATGCACTGAGTATAATTGAGTGGTATAATGTAAAAACAATTTGGGTTAAAAAAAAAAAAGCCTATAGTTATTGTGATAAAATAAATCAGAATTCTCGAATTGCGATATATTTCATTATCTTAGGAAAATTTCTATTTATTTATTTATTTATTTACTCATTTCTTTATTTCTTAAATTTAAAAAAGTTAGACATTAATATAATCCATGAAGTGATCTCCCCAAATTACTCTAGCACCCATCTGGCACTACACACAACCATTACAATAATATGGACTATTTACCCATGCTATACTCTAAATTTAAATTTAAAAGGGACAAAAATATAGTTGACTACATTTTGTTGGTGATTAAGACAATTTTGATCTTGCTATTTTTCAAATCAATAGTTTCGTCAAATTAGTTTTAGATTATTCAGAACCTTTAGCTTAATTTTTCCATGACAAATTGATATTTTAAAATAGTTCGGTCAACAAGCTATCTTGAACAGAACCTGATCCAAAAACTAGATGCATTTACATTTATTTATTATTCAATTTACTTTCATATTACCACCTTTGACAATAGGAAACTATTTGGAGGACTATGGAAAGTTCTAAAATTGTTCATGTGTATCCGAAAAACAAGATCAAGTTTGCAAAGATGTTTTCTTGTAAGTATCAAAGAGCATTTATAACATTCTGCCACTTTCCAAAGGTGCCTAGGAACCTGTGAATATGTTACCTTACATGGCAAAAGGGACTTTTTAGATGTGATTAAGGACTTTGAAACAAAGAGGAATATCCTGAATTATCCTGGTGTGCTCAATGTTGTCATGCGAGTCCTGAAAAATCAGAGAAATTTCCTAGCTATGGTCAGAGAGATGTAACTTTGCTGACTTTGAATATGGAGGAAAGGAGTCATGAGTCAAGGAATGTAGGTAGTCTTTAGAAGGTGGGAAAAGGAAGAGTTTCTTCCCTGGAGTCTCTAGAGAGGAACAAAGCCTTCCCAACACTAATTTTAGCCTATTAAGACCTGTGTCAAACTTCTAATCTTGAAAAATTAAGATAACGAATGTGTGTTGTTTAAAACTACAAATTTTGTGGCAATTTGTTATAGAGCAATAGCAAACCAATACTCAATATCAAGATTTTCTGGAAAAAAAAAAAAAAACAAAAAAACATGATCATCTCATTTAAATAAAGAAATAATCAAAATGGTGAACTTTAAGACTTTTTTAAAAATGAGAAGCAGTTTTCTTCCTCATATTCAAGTGCAGGTGTGTCTATAGAACCTTCAACTCTTATCCATACCCTACTGTTCTGAGAAGAAGGTATTTATTTTGTAGATGAAGGAACAGAAGCTAAAGAAATTAAATGCATTTATAAAATTACCCAAATTATCTGAATGTTCCCAGTTCCAAAATCCATTTTTCCCTCAGCACATTGCCTCGAAGGCTTTCCAACATTTCTTTATCCATATATGCTTATGAAATACAAATAAGATTGGAAGTGGAATGATTATGCAAAATTTCCTTTTGGCTGCATGATTTCCTTTTGGCCTTCTGAAGTTGGAAAGTGGGTGGATTTGTATGGTCTCTTAACACAGAAAGGAACAAACCAATATAGTCTAACATAGTAGCCTGTAGAAGTCAAAACAAAATTGTTTGGCCTCTGAGAAGTTCTGCATTTCACTTAAGAAAAAAGCAAAATTTGTGATTTGCTTTTTTAGAAAATGCATATATCAGCCTTGTTGAAAGATGATAATCAGTGCCCTCTTCTGCATTTCCTGTCCCTTTAATTTTTTGCTGGTAGGGGAAAGGAAATAAGCAGGGCATCAGGTGTTAAGTTCCTCATTAAACTAATTAACAGTTCTTTGGGGAGTTTTACTAGCTTCCCTCTTTGGCCCAGTTACTGGCAGGAAATTGGGTGACCAGGTGGTTTTTTGGTGCTATAACTTTGCCAAGGGCTGCTGGAGGTTGGAATAATGAATGGCTTTAACTTCTCTCTTCTAGATCATCAATGTCTCAGCCCAGGTTTCTTTCATTCCCACTCCTTCCCCCACCCCCCCATCCCCACCCTTTACATGCCTATGTTTGATCATAGAGAATCTGGTAAAAGGTAGCATAATAATACTACAACTTGAGTTCTTAGGTTCAAATTCAGTAAGTTGTAGTGCAATCTTGCTTTTGTAGTAGGAAGGCTAGTTCTTTTTTTTGTTAATATATATTTGCCTTACCTAAGAGATGTTTGAGGAATTGCAAGGACCAAACCACAGTACATCTTTCCTGGTTGTGTTTCTCACTGAGCATTATCCTTGGTGAAAGTGGCTTGTATTTCATTACAGGCAGAGCACTGAAGGACTGTTTATTTTCTGTATCTACAGAGCATAAAAACAGTTCAATGAAAGGAGTAGTTGGAAGTGAGACACTGGATGATAAGGAAATGGGAATATTTGTTTGTTTGGGCTATAAGGCAAGTTCAAAGATGGAGACTTTTGTTTTCTGAAACCATGGTGAGCCGCTCCAGTTTCATGTTAAACATCAGGGTCTCATGCAGGATGTAAACATTTCCTGCTGGCCAAGTCTGTTTCTATAATGGTAACCCCATAGGTTCTGTGCTACTTGCACTGTAATTGTGCCAAGAGTTCCTGTATTCAACAGGGGAGGTTAAAAGTCGATCTGGTTTCGCAGCTGTTTTTTGTAAGAATTGGCTTTCCAGCAGCTCTAGAAATGTGCAGTTACATTCCTCAGACAAACAGTAATCAGTGGCCATCATCTCACAGTGTAGTTGTCTGGAATAAAACTGGAAATATATCTCTCTGTGTATATATGTAATAGTGGTGAGTAGGGGTGATCATGGGTGTTAACTTTAATAGTGATTTTAATGAGTATAGGTCATTGCTGAGTCTCATTTCATATTTTGTTCAGGTACATGTTAAGGTGAAAATGAACAGAACTGAACACTTAGATGGTGAAACATTTTTTTCTTTAAATTACTGAGTAAGTTTAGAAATGCTTTATCTTCATTTTCATTAATCTCAATTTGGCACTGGTTCCCAACACCTTAGCTTTCATCTTCTCTTTCTCTCCAGTCTCTCTTTCAAGTAGTTTTTGAAATATAAACAAATACTTAAAGGCAAAGAAGATGAAGAGACTGATATAAAGTAACCCTGTGGTGAAAAGAAGAATCATTTTGAGATGTAGAGAAACTCTCTGTATTGGATCTGTTTCATAAGTTTGGATTTTCGTACTTCAGGTCTTCTTTAAAGGGGGGCACCCTCTATTCCCTGACAGTTTTCCTAATTGTGCCCTAATAGTGTGATCTGTCTTTGATGAACTCATTTTAGAGCTTGTTCTGTGATCTAGATTACAAAGTTGACACTGAGAATTATGTTCTTTCCCTTGATAAAGGTACCCAGAAATGGCAGAACAAATATAAGAAATTTTACAAGTACTTGAAAGAGGAGATATCCCACAAGCTTTTCTAATTAATGAAGTGTGCTGTGCACATCTCTTCTCAGGAGGCAGAGGAAAGCTTTAAAAGGATAGGTACAGACATCAAAAATATTTTAGAGATATCATAACATTTTAAGGACAGACGAAGTTGTCACTTTTTTAAAAAACCAGAATGGAAAACACAACATAAATGGTGAACATTGCATTTTTCAGGATAAATTATCGAAGTCCCTTGATTTTTAGAGAAGTAACTCATATAAAGCAGCTTTATGTTCTCTCCCATACTACCCTCATCTAAAACTAAATGAAGAAAAAAAATTTTACTTGTGTTCACACAGATGAAGTTTATAAGTTTTTAACAAGTGGTAAGTTTAAAAGCTTTCATCTGAGTGATATTTTTTAAATTGACAGTTGTTCAACACTCTAAAATTCTATATTTATAGTCACTGATGGACATTGATAAATATGTGTTACCTGAGTATAAATATAAATTTTTCTTGTTTGTAAATAGCATTTTGCGTTCACAACAAAAAAATAAATAAAAAAGTTCTTTGTGTAGATATAAAGTTTATTATCTGATCATATGATAGCTCCTAGTCACATATGGCTATCAAATAGTCTGAATTGAGATATGCTGTAAATGGAAAATATACATGGCATTTCAATTTTTAAAAAATGTAAAAGATCTCAAAAATATTTTATATTGATTACATGTTGAAATAATAATAATTTAGATATATTGGGATAAATACAAATATTATTAAAACTAATTTGTTTCACTTTTTACTATAGCTATTAGAAAATTTCAAATTACAATTTAACTTAAAATTACACAGGTAACTCACATTATCTTTCTATTGAATAGCGCTAATCTAGAAGGCAGCCTTGGATATTTATATTTCTACAGCTTTAAAAAATAGAGACACAAGAGACTTCAACCCTAAGGATGAAATAAAGATGAATAGACTTTAACTTAAACACATGGAGAAGAAAATCAAGAGAGGAGTGGGACAATAAAGTTAGGGAATTCAAAAGTTTAGAGAAGTCAGGGGAAAGGGTCAGATAACAAAACGTGAATGTAAAATAACAAGAACACCACAGTTCAAACACACAAGAACACTACAAACACAGAGCTGCCATCCCCAATCTTTTTTACTTCATTTCCAAGCAAATTGAGAAAAGTCAATGACTTTGCTGAAATTTCTTTCTGCAACTTTCGGCGAACTCACTTTAATGGTACAAGTTATTATTATTAAGTATATCTCTAGCTTTTTATATCTACCCAAGTGGTCATTGCCTATATTTTCATTATTCTTCTATGTTGGCTTCTTCCATATGCCGTGTCTTAGCCAAAAAATTTAAGTCTGAAACATCAAGCAATTTGACAAATCTATAGGCTCATGTATTATCCTGATCTGAACCTTCAAAGTTATATGGGAGAAATATAATAAAAATTGATTCTGCAAAAATACCTACACCCTCACCCTTCCTTGGATGGTCAGGATAATAAAAAGATATATACCACCCCAAAATAAATTTCCACAGCTTTACTGGCCTTGGATGAATGAAAAAGTATAGTTTTTAGTTTTATGGATCTTCTAGCCTTCGCCAGCACCAATGTTGAGGAAATTAAACAATTAATCTTTCTTTTAATTGTACAGGAATGTCAGTCAGTGAAGTAAACACAACTCATTCCACTCATGCTCAGTGAAATTATCTTTTGTGAAGGATTAGCTGCCACGTTCAACAGTAACAAAGCTCTCGTTTTCCAATAAAGAGGTTAATTGGCTTCAGAGAAAATATATATACAGAGCACATAGGCCTAATATATGTTTTGCCAAGGCCCTGTGTGAAGGAGGGAAGTTAATGTTTCCTGTTTATTAGCTGTTTTACAACAATCTGCCCTTGACCAATAATTATGCTTACATAGCTAATGTTAATATGTGTCAGCACAATAGCCACTTAATGTACCCTCTACACCTGTGTGCAATTGAGTTTGTCATCATTCCACACAGTCCTCGTTGCTTGTTCTCTGGGCCTTATTTCTGGTCTACAAATGGACTAGAATGTCAAATGGTGGAAATTCTCATGTCAAAAATATGCTGCCTTTCCAAGACCTTTTTTTTTTTAATTTTAAATATAACCATCTGTTCTGTTCCGTAGGTTTAACTATGTGGTTGAAAATTAGAACAACGAAAGTAGAGAATACTTTCTAGACTCAAAGAATTTTCCAAGGAAATTCTCCAGGTGTCCCACACATATCCACTGGGGAGGTGCTTCTGAATTTTTAATAGCATAGATATAACTGGGGTGTGGTGAGGGGGGGGCCCTTGTTAAATTGCAGATTCTCATTCAGGAAGTCTGGGAAGGAGTCTGATAATTTTCATTTTCAATAAGCTCCCAGGTGAGGCTGATAATGTTGGTTCATGGAGCAGAATTTAAGAAGCAAGTCATTGGGCTCCTTAGGACTTCAGTCATCATGATAATTACTCACCAGTATTTATTGAAATCTAGGCAAGTTATTACTTTCTGGATAGCGAATATCCTTTCTATTTCCCTTGAAAAGACTCATAAAGCTTGGATACAGTGTGGTTTTGAACACAGAGATCTAATTAATTTTGTGAAGGAGTTTTGACCATTAGATGACAATTTACTAGGACTATTTTGGCCATGAAGATATTCAAAATCACATATAGTAGTGTTAAAAACAAGGCAACAGAACCCAAATGAAGTCACTTATGCTAAGCCCCAGTTCTGCAAACTGAGACTTACAGTTTTAGCTCTCCCAGAAATTAAATCTAAACCAATAAGGAATTGCCTGATCAGCACTAGATAGATAATCTGCCTCATAGACCCCCACCATCCCCTAGAGGAAAGTAACCTTGCAATATCAACCTGCTTTTTTGCCTAGTATAACTTCCTGTTTCCCACTCCTTTCTGCATATAAAAGTCTTTCATTTTGTTTAGTTCCTTGAATTGCCTTACCATCAGCTAGATTGGATGCTGCTCAATTCAAATTGATTTTTGCTTAAATAAATTCTTAAAAATTTTAATATGCCTTACTTTATTTTTTAGTAGTTGTATGTATTATAATAGAAATCAAGGTAAAATGACTTAAATAAATATAGCAATGAGAATTCCTAACTGAAAAAATTAAATTCATTAACTCCTTAATTTCTAACCTTTCACCTCTACCTTCAATTCTCTCATTCTCCCTTAAAATATTTATTCCAGTTTGCTCAGCTCACCATATTCTGAGGGCATGCTAATGAGGTTTCATATAGCTCTTTAAAAACCATCCTATGTCATAAGTAGGGTACATAAAGTTTATTGATGGCAAAAGCAAAGATCAGAAACAGTACCAATTGCTGAGACATTGAACTTCTTGTAGTAAAGAGAATACTCTCCTTTGTCAAATATTTCTGACAGCTATGAAAAACATTTTAGTTCTTTTAAAAAAAATTAATACCAGGATTAAAGGGTTATGTAAAAGTAGACTGAAGAACAACCACCAGGACTATTTTATTTCACCAAAGAGATTTTAAGTGATAGTTTTAAACTAGCAACTTTTCAATTAAATGCATTCTGTCACGGTGGGGAAAACAGTGTGGCTGACAGGCCCTGCAAAGAGATTTGGCTGTGAGTGGCCAAGATAGCACTTTTAACTGAAGATAAGCTATATTTATTTAAACCATTTTTTAAATAACACTGCATATTTTTATTCCTTAGTAGGCACTGACACCATTAATTTTTACAGTTCAGAGTTAGGCACTGCAAGCTCAGAACTAGAATTTCTATTTTTCAGTCTTTCTCCTGTCTCTAAGTTTGCCTTAGTGGCAGTAAAGCAGAATGATAAAAATAATATTTTCTTCCTTCTTGCTCTCTCTTCCACTTTGGAGAAATTTTTGTCCTCGAGAATGTTAAGTGTTCAAATCATCTCTGAGCCCAGTTCATGGTCAGCACTTGAAGGAACAGTTTGAGACAGCAGAAGCCTCTTAAACCATCCCACCACAAATCTATTATGATAGAAAAAGACAGGAAATAATGCATTCCTCCATACTTCAAACTCTAGTGACACAACACCATCACAGTAGCATAAAGTACCTTTTTTTCAAGGTTGTTCTTAAGAGCTGTGGAATTGTACATTTCAAGAGACCGCATTATTAACAAGGTTTGTATTATAAAAAAAGAGGTCATAAATTAATGGCATCAATATCCCATGGAACTAGACATTAGCTGCGTTTAGTTAGAGGCATTCCTATTTCTGTTGGTCTAATAACCAGGACCTTTCTCTGGCTCATTACACTTCAGTAATTTGGATTGCCTGTATCATTAGTTCAGTAGCACAAATACCAGAACCCAGCTCCAGAGTTATATCAGTCATCTCATGCTTTTCTTCACCTCTCTCTCTTCGCTGTCTCCTCTTCTCTCTCTCTTCCTCACTCCTTTTCTTTCTCTCATTGAGATTTAATTGGGAAGGCTTGATCTTTTCTGGTAAAGAAGGTTAGACACAAATTTAAGACTGCAGGTTGAGTCTCACTTCCTTTCACTCTCCTTCTTTACTCAATGTAATATGATCGGCCTTGGGAGGGGCAGTGATCTACATACCAATATTTTATTGAGGGCAGCTGCCCCTCAACTGTTGAATGTCCCTTGATTTAATTCAGAATTGAATCAGAGACTTGCTTTTCTTCCATTTATAGATTTTCGGTTTCGAGAAAATTTATTCATGTGCTGATTATAGTGTATCTGTTGAAGGTTTAAATTTCCTTTATGAGGCTCTCGATGTGTGTCCTCAATTAGTTGCACTTGGACAATGATTGGAATTTTTATCAATAAAATAGTAACCGGATAGCCCACATGAATGAACACTATTTTTGAGACATGGTGTGGCTTGTAAGTTAAGCACCTAAGTAACACAGAGGGGAGAAAGAGAGATCTTATGTTGGTGGAGCTGAATTTTAGAGAACAAATTAGTCACCTCACGAAGGCCAACTTGAGCTCTACTAGAAACATGCAAAACAAGAAAATTGCATACTTGAGGGGGGGCATACTTCCTAAGGCACCATAAGGTCTATCTCAAGAAACTAACATAACAGTGAGTGATGCTAAATGCTACTGAGGAACTTGAATTATTTTTCACATATGGACTGACTTTGTGGCAGCATATATAAATATTTCATTTGCTAATTGCAGTTAGTTATCAAATTGCACATGAACAGACAGAATGACATATGAGAAATTCCAAGAACACTGTGTGACAGGACATACAGCTGAGATATAGTTTTCTCATCTTTGGCGAACATTTGAGCTCAGCAAATGTAACTTTTTCTTTATTCTTTAATTAAGATTAAAATATTTTAAAATCACCAAATTGAGACCATCATTATATTGTCATTTTCAAGGACCAATGCCAAATGGAAAGTTAGAAACTAGAGCTGAAAAACTATCAGTCTCACAAGTCGCCTGATGTTATTTGGAATCAGTTGACAGTTCGACATCTGACTTCCTCCAGCCTGAGGTACCCAATAGCTCACTTTTTCATCTTGTAGCTTAATTGATGAGCTAGTTAGAAAGGAGGGAAAACAGAAAGCAAAATAATAATTAAAAAATCACAAAGTCTCTGAAAATCAAACTAACTAGTCAACTGTTTATAATTTTAAAAGCAAAAATGAAAAGATGAGAAATATTTAGAAATGGAAGAGAAGGAACCACAAAAATAATTTAATACACCCCCTCTTTTATAGAGGATTTTCACATAAATCTACTATAGATAAAGTATCTCTTTAAATCATGAGTCTAGTTTGTCAGGGCCAGGACTAGAATTTCTACTTCCTAGCCCTCTAGTTTTTCCAACTTTTTATACTATCCTGATCATTAATAGACCTCTTTAGTTTGTCTCTAAAATATGACGTGGGAATCAGAGTGGTTTAGTGAAATGAAACTGGATTTTTGAATCAGTAATATGTAAGTTCAAATTCTGGCACAGTCTCATTTTCTTCATTTAGAAAATAAGTATAATTTCCAGTAGTGTTTTAAGGATTACCAATAAAGCGTGTGCAGTGCTACAAACCTAAGAAGTTCAGAAAATGATAGCTATTATTCCTATCTTTGAATCCTCAAGGCCTGGGCCACACAGCATATACTCAATAAACATTTGTGAAAAAGTGAAAAAAATGAAGAAATGAATGAATAAATAACACATAACAATGAATAAGTGAATAAATAACTGAATAACAGTAAGAATTGCTACTGAAGGGTAAATGAAAGAAGAAACCTGTGAATATTTTCTTTGGGTTCTTTCAATCTATGAGGGATGCTTTGTTTCTTCTTCGATTTCACTCATTCACCAAATTGTTCAACTGGCCTCCATAAAATTGATAATCAAAATGCACTATATCGCTCAAAACTGTATATCACCTCAGTGCAGCCTAAATGGGAAAATCTAACTGAACACCTATCCAAACAAAGTTTTGTAAACCTTACTTCCACTAACTATCCAAACTCAAGCAGAAACCCTCTCCTAGGAATAGGCCAGTTTAATTAAATTTTCTAAGTAGTGGAGGGCAGCATGGCTTTCTTCCAGATATTCCTTTCTATTTTTTTTTTTAAATTAATGTACACGAAATTACCCTTATGCCATTTCAACATCCTGCTTAATCAGGATGCCTGTAAAAGTTGGGAGTCTCCAATATTAACTTTGCTAGTCCTTAAGACCAGAGGAAGAAAGCGAACAAGGAGAGGTTGTCAGTTCTCTGGGGAAATGCTAAAAGAAACACTATCCCTTATGTTCCAAAGAAGCTGAACTTTTACTAGGGGTGAGGTCAGGATGAGGCAGCTGAGTGATCATAAACAATTGCTCTGCTGAGCTCTTTGGCCCATATAATCCTCTAACAAATAAAGCATGTGCAGGACCTTGTGTGTGAGGGACTTTTTGCTTTAAAATGGTCTGGTCTGACTATGGGAAATATGTTAGATATCTTCTTTAGTAGTCTGTTATCTTCCTAATTTTTTTAAAAAAAGCAAATAAATTATAGGCAGGATGACATACGATAAAGCAAACTTGTATGGAAATTTGTATAGAAGATTTTTTAAATATTTGATTCTTTGCCCTTAAAGGAGAAATACTTGCACATTTAAAAATTAAGAATGAGAGAAACAAATATAAAGCAGTGGAGTGGGAGTGATCTCACTCTAGTCTAATAACACAAAGCTAGTCTTGGTGGGTTTTTGTTCAGCTTTTTTTTTAAAAAAATCAACACTATTGAGACATAACTTGTATACAAAACATAAAGACCAGAAGCAACCACCACCAAGACAAAAAGTTCCCTCCTGTTTCTTGGAACACAACTCCACACCCCCATCCTTGGCCTTAGGCAATCACCATTACTCTTTCTGCTACTATGAACTGTTTTCCCTTTTGTTGAATTTTATATAAATAGAATCATAAAGTACATATTCCTTTATGTATGCTTCTTTTATTCAGCATGTTTTTTGATATTCATTTACGTTGTGGCATATATCAGAGATTCATTCCTTTTTGTTTCTGGGAAGTGTTCCATTGTATGGATATATTACAATGTGTTTATCTAATCCCTTCTCAATAGACTTTTGGTTTTTAGTTTATTACAGTTCTGAATATAGTTGTTATAAACATTTGTCACAAGTCTTCATGTAGATATATGTTTTCTTTTCTCTCGATAAGTACCTAGGAGTGAAACTGCTGGGTTGTATAACAAAAGGATGTTTAACTTTAAAAAAATGCCAAATTGTTTTCCAAAGTGATAGCAAAATTTTACATAATAATGATAGTCGTTTCAGTTGCCCATATCCTTAGCAACATTTGGCATTGTCCATTATTTCAATTTTAGCTATTCTATTAGATGTGCAGTGGCATTTTATTGCTACTTCTTAATTTACATTTTCTGGTGACTAATCATGTTAAACAGCTTTTCATGTGCTTATTGGTTATTTAAAAATTTCCTTTGTGTGAGTTTTTAGTTTAAATCTTTTGCCCACTTTAAAAATTGCTGTTCTTATTTAGTTTTTAGAATTCTTAATATATTCTGTATATAAATTATTTGTCAGAAATATGTATTGTCAATGGTTTCTTGCAATCTGGCTCGCTTTTTAATTTCTAAATGATGTCTTCCAAAATTCAAAAGTTTTAAATTTTGACAAAGTCTAATTTATCTTTTTTTTAAAGACTCATACTCTGTATGTCCTAAAAAATTTTACTTACCCAATGATATAAAGATTTCACCTATATTTATTCTATAAGTTTGGCAAAAACTTTAGGCAGCACTTTAACTGTATCTCTTAAAATTTGACGTCTTCCTTTCATTTATATTCAATTTATTTTTTGTAGTTTACTCTTGATTGTTTTTATTCTTAACTTATATAATGATGGGTTTTAGGCCTCCAAATATTTGAAGATTATTCAGATATCTTTTTCATCTATATTTCTAATTTAATTCTGTTGTAATTGAAAAACACACTCCATATGATTCAACCATTTGAAATATTAAGAAATTTCATGGTCCTATATATGATCTATCTTGGTGAATGCTACCTTTGATGAAAGAGACTAAAAGAAACAGAGAAATGAATTTTTTTAACTTATTAGTGTGTATATTTGTTTCAATCTGAAATATTAATTGTCAAATAACAGCATGAAATTAAAATTTCACCAGGAACACACATAATAAACTTAGGAATAAAAAAGTTATCTATAAATAGCATAATAGATGTTAATATTTGGAGATTTATCTCATCATAATTCCAAGAAATCAGCAAAATTAACTTTGCCATATCTAATCTCATTCAAATTTGTTGACTATTCTTCTGTAGGATATATAATTCTATTCTCATACCTTTTAATAATAATATTACTTTACCAAGTAACCTATCTTCCACATAACTTCTTAAAAACATGTTCTGAACTTTTGGCAGAAAATTTAAACATATAAACCTAAAAGGAAGCTAATCTAACAAGAATAGTTGGGAGTTGGTCAAATACGTTTATTTCATATAATTTGTACTAAGATTCTTTCCATATTGAAAAAAATTTTGAGGAAAATCATCAATCATATAACTGAGAATTCCTACCTCACCAAACTGACCTAAAAATAACAACAATTTGAGGTTGAGAGAGCACGCTAATAGATTCCCAAAAGTTTCAATGATAAAATGGGAAGACAATAGGATGAACAGTAAGCAGATTATAGTCCTCAGTGAACTCTAAAGGACTGACAAAACAGCAAAACTGTGCTAACCAAAAACCATAGGTGACCAACATGGGAGACTGGAAAAGGCAGTAGAGCAGAGAAAGGACCTTGAGTGTCATATTGGGAGAGAACCAACTTTTGTCTGAGTCTGAGCAGCCACCATACATCACTTGGTCTTCCAATGAATCAATCAGTGATTCCTCTTCAAATCATTGGTAAATTTTTTTTTTTCACCCTTTGACTATTCCTTTGGAGTGCTCTACTGATGCCATTCAATTATATCTGTTAGGAGTCAGCAATATTAAAAGTCTTGTATGGCAAAAGGAAAATGAGAAAGGGCCTTGCTTTACTTTTAAATTCAAATTAGCTTTCTCAAACCACATCTGGAATTTTTGACCTTTCTTTAAATTATAATTTATATCTTTGCAAATTACCACCATCAAAGTTATCAGGGCAGCATGAAAAATGTTTCTGTTTCACATAGTGTAGAACATGATGCCATAACGATGGTTCGCAATGAATTTGGGTTTCTTTACTCAGTTTTTCAAAATCCTCAGACTGGTCACAATTATGTCCAGCTGGCATATTTGCCTTGGTTTTATCTTCTTGTATTCTTTTCTTTCCTGATTACCTATAAATTCAAACTTTCTTTCTGCGGTTAATAGATTATTACATAAAGTAATAGTCTGCATGGTTTTTAATGCTATCTCTTTTTCAGGTATCATGTTCTTTTAACCCTCACAACAACATCAGCAACCCCCATAACTGATGAGAAAACTGAGTCTTAGATATTACATTATGTGCACAGTCAAAGAAATTGTAAAGGAAAGAATCATGTCTTAGACCCATAGCTATTTGACTTGCCTATTAAAAATAAGATGTGACCAATTCAGTCTTTCATTCACTCATTTGTTTATTTGTTCATCACTTTGAGTACCTTTATATGTTAGGCATTATTCAACATCTTTAAGGTTTTCAAGGGAATGTAAAGATGAATTTAAAAAGCAGGCCTTTTCATCAAGGAGTTCACAATCTAATTAAATAAATAAAATAAGTTGGCCTTGTTCATGTGATGGAATCACCTTCCCTTACTGTTTAATAAGCTTGATTAGATTTGTCTTAATATGTTTTTCTTTTTAATTGTGCTCTCTTTTAGCTTACATTTGCAACTGAAAAGAGAATAGGTAGTTTTAAAACTAGAGAACTGTTGTATTGAATTTTATTGATAGTTACTATAGGAATAATTTCATATGAAATTTATTTTATCATATCCAGTTAATAATTAGGTATATCGGAGAGATTCTATTCTTTAAAGAATAGAAAAAGGAAAGATGAGAAGTCAAATACATACTTGTTACAGTGGTTTTCAATTCACCAATCAAATGGCCTGGAGTTGAAGTCATGAATTGTGTGGAAGTGTGGGAGGGAACAGCACAGGAATCAAGTGAGAGGACAAAGACAAACATGAACATAAGATTAAAGAACAGTTAATATTCTCTGTATAGAAGGACAGTGTCCAAAGTCTTCGTGTCAATAATAAGATATTGAAAACTCAGAATACCCTGACCTGACAAAATATTACATCTGAATTTAGAGTCCCAGGAAAATCAAATCTGATTAAAATCTTTTTTATCTTCCAAATTACTTATCACAATAACGAATTCTATGTCCTCAAACTAGGAAAATTAATTGAGGAAAGTAAAGGAGGAGAAGGAAAAGAGTTTCTTCTATCTCTTTCTGATTTAGAGCTGATCCTAAACACCATTTGAAACAAAGTATGCTTGTTTGTTTTTTAACAGCTTTATTGAGATATAATTTACCTATCTTGCAATTTACTCATTTAAAGTGTACAATTCATTGTCTTTTAGTATATTCAGAGTTGTGCAACCTTAACCACAATCAATTTGAGAACATTTTTTTATCACCACAAAAAGAAATTCTGTATCGCTTAGTTATCACTCCCCAATCCCTCCATACCTGCCAGCCAATCTTCTTTTTATCTCTAAAAATTTGTCTATTATGGACATTTCATATGAATGAAGTCATAAAATATGTGGTCCTTTATGACTGGCTTGTTTCACTTAGTATAATGTTTTCAATGTTCATCCATGTTGTAGCATGTATCAGTACTTCATTTCTTTTTATTGCCAAATAATATTCCATTGTATGGATATAACACATTTTATATATATATTCATCATTATTGGATATTGTGTTTTTTCCTCCTTTTTAGTTATTATGAATATCTCTGCTATAAACCTTCATCTGCAAGTTTTTAAGTGGTCACATATTTTCATTCCTCTTGGATCTATATCTAGTAGAAAATTGTTGGTTCATATGGTTATGCCAGGTTTAACCTTTTAAGGAACTGCCAGACTGTTTTTCAAAGTGGCTGCACCATTTTACATTCCCACAATCAATGAACGAGGGTTCAAATTTCTCTACATTCTCATCAATATTTGTTATTATCTGGTCCTTTTATTATAGTCATGCTAGTGAGTGTGAAGTGCTATCTCATTCTGCTTTTGATTTGCATCTCCATAATAGCTAATAATGTCGGTCATCTTTTCAGGTGCTTATTGGCTACGTATATCATCTTTAGAGAAATGTAAATTCAGATATTTGCCCATTTTTTGACTGGGTTACTTGAAAGCCCTTATGTTTTCTTAGCCCTCTGTTGCTTCACAGAGCCCAGCTTTCAAAGTGCTTCAGGCACAGCATTCTCCTTTGTCTTGAAGTAGATTGGCTTATAAAATTTTAACGGAAAGACAGTTTTATCAATCTTATTAATATCCCTGTGTATATAATTAATGGGGCTTTGATACATCCAAATAAATATTTACAAGTAAGTTGTACTTTCTAAATAAACTTCTAATTGAGTACTACAGAATCCTTCCCTTGCTGAGTACCATCTTTGCTGCCCCCACTCCAAGGATTTTGCACCTTGTCTCTGTCCGTCTTCCACTTGAAATGTTCTCTTCCCAGTGATCTTCATATAGCTACCTTCTTCTTGTCATTTAGTTTTATGTCAAATGTCACCTTCTTGGAGAAATTTTACCTGAGCATCCCACTTAAATTTGACTCTCAACAACCTCTCTTGTCATTCTCTATAATATTACGAAGGTATAATATTATTATTATATTTTCTTTATAGCACTTATCATTATCTCTAAGTGTATATTTATATGTTTACTCCTTTATAGTCTCATTTCTCTTAAGAACATGACATGAAAACTGAAACCTCATCTCTATTGTTAACCTTTCTATCTGCAGCATTTTGAACTTTGTCCTGGAGTTAGAAGATTCTCAATAGACCATTGTTGAATAAAACAAAGGTTCATTTGATAAGCAGACATATTCATTTGAAACCGTCATTATGAACATGATTTAATAGAATATAAAAACGTTTAGTCTTAAAATCAGAAAAAAAAGCTGAAGAATGAAAGAATAAATGCTGTTGTGTGTCAGGCACACATTCATTCTTCAGCTTTTCACTCTATATGCATTATTTCTAAGTTTTTTTTTATTATTACCTTTTGGAAAAAAAATTAACATGGAATGCAGAACAGTGTTAACAGTTCTGTTTTTTATATTCTGACACTACCTTTGAAAAAGAAATGACTAATGCTAGGTTTCAGACTATGTGCTCTCAAGTCTCAGTTCCACTATTAACAAGCTGTATGACTTTAACAAATACTTAATTTCTCCTTAACTCAATTTATGCATCTATCAAATGGGAATAGTGATGTACTCTACCTGTTTTACGTGGTTATTTTAATAACAAAACAAGAGACTTGAAAATATAAGTTGCTGTGCAGTCATATAGTACCAGAATTATTATTATTGGTATATTCATTTATTTAAAGAATCATGCAAATTTTCTTGTCTAAATTTTCTTGCATTTTACTCCTTGTTTTCTATGGCGTCTGTCATTTACTCCTTTGAATTTTTTTTTATGGATTTCTCTTATCATATCACAAAAGAACCCAATGTAAGATATTCATGTTTAATCAAACACCGTGGTGAAATAGAGTACTTTGAGATAGAGAATCTTTTTATTTAATAACCTGACCTTAATTTACAGACAAAATGCAATACAGTTTTAGGTAGAAGGTTGACTTAGCAAAATGCCTGCCTTCAAATTTCAAGTTTTCTCCAAGTATACATGCATTAATTTAAAATGTGTCAATCACACTGTCCTGGTTGAAACCATCCTCCCAGTTGATTTACTTTGCACATTTTGATCCCCTGAAAAAACTCTTTTGTATAATTAAAATCTAGAGCAGGTTGCTCTTTGTATTTTTCCAAAAGATTTTTTTTTTTCAGTATAAACTTTTCATGGATTAAGCAGCCTTCACCTAGCAATCACAGTTTGCCTTGGGGAACGATTCCATTTGCTCACTGCTTTACAGCAATATCCCTAGCCCATCTCTGACTTGTTTCCCTCGGAGACCATTGACCATGGTTGAGAGAATCTACAGTGGAATAATCCAACGACTATGGTATGGCCCAGGCCTGCCACGTAGAAATCATTGTACTGGTAGGTGGTTCA
This sequence comes from Pteropus alecto, assembly GCF_000325575.1. Classification (NCBI taxonomy): domain Eukaryota; kingdom Metazoa; phylum Chordata; class Mammalia; order Chiroptera; family Pteropodidae; genus Pteropus; species Pteropus alecto. The sequence goes on along the minus strand of NW_006494613.1, from coordinate 2,965,545 downwards.
GCCACCTTTTTACAGTTTTTGGAGGAACTAGGTTGGAAAAAAAATGGAGGCAGAAAACATGAATCATTTTTTTAGGTTTGGTCTTTTAAAAACTGGCTTTGTGTCTATGGGAGATGACAGACAGGAGAGTGCTGGTCCAGAAAAAAACTGTTATTTCTATAATTAAAAAGCTGCAGCATTCACAGAGAAAGCTATTGTTCAGTCTGGGTTTGAAGTACAGTACATCTTTAATTATCAGCCTTTTTATTAATCCTGTTCCTCAAAATATCTTCTTCCCTTTACAACCACTGAAAGAATGAATTGCGATGATTTGTTTTCTTTGTGCTTAGTAGTGTTCTCTAACACTATGGGTCAATGTGACATTAACTTTAGTTTTATTATGCAATATCTACAATGGTGTCTTATCAGTGCCTCCTACACTTTTGTATTTATACACTTTTTGAAAAATTAATGTCGATCAGTGGAACTTAACTCTTAGTAGCAGAAGATCAAATTATGAATTCTTAGCAATTAATTACTTAGATTCTTCTGAACTAAAATTACAAAATAATTAATCACTGGTTTGGGAGGCGGAGGTAGAAAGTGAAGAAATTTGTTGGTAGCTAGTAGAGTTCATATGGATTTATTGATCATCTCAACTTCAAATACCAAGCCTCTCAACTGCAAAAAATGAAGACTTGAATGTATGACAACATTGCTAAGGAAACTAGCCAGATTGTACAAAGGTGAGGCTGAAGTATTGTAAAATATTTGCAAGGAGACTCTGATCTTCTGTTTGGAGATATTTTTAATATGAATAATTTCTACTTCAGTCATTCTTAAAAAGTGGTCCACAGACGAGTGGCAGCAGCCTAACCTGGGAACTTGTCAGACATGTAGATTCTCTGGCCCCACACACACCTACTGAATCAGTCTTTGGAGATGGGATCTAGCAATCTCTGCATTAACATCTCCTTAGGATTCTAATGTGTGACAGACATTGATCAGATTCTCAAACTGGCTTTACATAAGAATTCCCTGGGGGAGCTTTTAAATGCACCAAGATCTGGGTTCCACCCAGAAACACTCAAATAAGAATCTTTTAGATTTGGACTCAGAAATTAATATTTTTATAAGTTCATCAGATGAGCCTAATGAGCAGCCAAGCCAGAGTACAGAAGAGTATTTCTCAAACCTGGCTGCACTTTATAATCACCTGGGGAAATGTCAAAACGTACTGATATCTGGGGCCCCACTATATACCATTGAATCAGGTAAAAACTTCCAGTTATAATATAAATTATGTTCTAAGGATATGATGTACAACATGGTGACTATAGTTAATAACACTGTGTTGTAGAAATAAAATAAATTTAAAAAAATACTGTATTGTGATTTTGAAAGTTACCAAGATAGTAGATCTTAAAAGTTCTCATCACAAAAAAAAATAATAATTTGGGGGGAAAAATAAAAAGAATCTCTGAGGATGGAATCCAGTGATTTGTTTCTTCTGGAGGTATAACTCTCATACACAGTCAAAACTGAGAACCATTGCTCTAGCTGAAGACACTTGAATGTATTAAATGATCTCTCTAGGTCTGTTCTCTGGATGGTTTATTTTTTAAAAGTTGTGCTAAAAGATATAATTTTATGTGTAAACTTTTCCACTTACCATGTTTTTAATTTAGTTCAATATTTTTTTACCTTGTGTCATTTTTACTGTTCTTCATTGGGTTGGATCACCTGATGTACACCTGTTGTTAATGAATGAGTTGCTGCATTAACCACCACTGATGAAAGGAGAGTAGGGCCTGACATGCACAAGGGGCGAAAGCCAGCCACAGGAGCAACTGTTAGGTCACAGATAGTTGATATGATGAAGCAAGCTCTTTCTTGATGTAAAAGTCACATCCACATTTAGAGAACAACAGGAACTTGTCTAGGATCTCTTTTGAGTCTCTTACCCCATGATGCAAAGTAAATAAGGTACAAATAAAATGCAAAGTTTTGAATCCACAGGTTTTTTAGGTGCTAGGCAAAGCAGATTGGCATTGATATTTACTTTGTCTCCTCTGATAAACCAGTCAACACATAGTCACCTTAAAAATAGCATACAGTTTTGTTCTGTCTCATTTATGATTCAGATTTCAATGAATGCTTTCACAAAGGAAGTTTTCAAAGATTTCTTTGGTGAGTGAAATGAACCTTCTGAGTTTGATACAAAAACACTCATCTAGGTCATCCTTGACAGTTATTTCTTGTTAATTTCCTATTTGGAAGCCTCCACTAAATCTTATAACTGCTTTCTTAAGAATGTCTCTAGGGTTCACCATTTCTCCTCTACTCACATTTGCCACGGCTCCAAGTCTCCATTCCTCGTATGAGTATTACTCCCATCATCTCCTAACAAGCTGCTTTGTCTCAGTGTTTCCTACATCTGATGCCACTCTGCACACACAACAGCCAGAGATAATTAAACTAAATTACACTGTCCCTTCCTCTTACTACCCTGCAAGTGTTCCAAATCTCCAAAATACAGTGAAAGTATCTTTGCATATTTCAGATTTTTCCTAAATGAATGCAACCCCTCTGTCTAATTTCTTTTATGCTGGTCTCCAAGACAAACTTTCAGCTTCTATTGGCTGGTCATCTCATTCTTTTCCATATGTGAAAAAAAATTATTCCAATTGCCATAACATAACAGCTCATGTTGTTCTTTTCACCATCCATTAAATATCTCCATCTATCCACGCTGTGTCCATACTTTAAAGTTTAGATAAAATTTCAAATCCTGTATTACAGGGTTGGTTACTCTTTAAGGTTCTGTGAGTACTAATGTTCTCTACTTCGGCAATTGCTGACCTTTCCATCCTTGGCCCTCCTGGTACAATTGAAGTCCTTATCACAGAGATCAGCCATTATATGTCCTTTCTGTAGATACAGGTGCTCACTCAAGCTCCGTTCTACATAGTTTTTTTCTTCAGTTTCAAAGTTGTACATTTATCTCTTAAGTAAGTTGTAACTTTCACAATAGCAGTAACCCCACATTTTTATCTAGTCCTACCTTTACAGTAGACACTTAGCTATGCATTTTACATGGATCAAGACTATTTCATTTAATCATACAATTCTAGGATGTAAATATTATTATTATCTGAACTTAATAGATAAGGAAAGTGAAACAGAGGTATTAAAAAAAAACTTACCAAAATTAAATAGCTATTAAGTGGAGAAACTGGAATCAGATCTCCCTCACATTCCAAAGCCCATGGTCTTTCCCTGATATCATCAAAAGTCATCTAAACCATTCTTTAAATCTTTATGACTGAATCGAAATTATTTGGACTTTTAAAACAAAATATCATTTTTTAAGGAGAGATGTTATCTTAAATCTTTCTTAGACAAACAGAGAGATAGAATTGAAAAAACTTTTTATTAAGTATTATAATTAATTTTCTATTCAATGAGAGTGGATGTTGCCGATGATCATGGCATATTGCCAGTGTATAATGAGTCTGAGAAATCAAAACCTTAGACACTGAATCAAGCCAAGACCCTGAGCTGGCTAAATTATATATTAGGAAGGACATAAGAAGAGTAAAGATGAAGAGTGGGAGTTTTCCAAGATTAATTACAAAACAAACATCTGGAAAGAAGGCAGTGAAAACAAGGAGGTCTTTTGTGTAACACATGTTGAAGGGCTAGGACCAACACATTGGAGATATTGTGCAAGTACAGTTCATTATTTAAGAACACATCACCCTCTGAATTCTCTAAAGGTCAGGGTCAACTTTATACTTAGACTTTATTTCCATTCTTTGTTAATTTAGAAATGGTCTCTGTGTACCTCTCTAAAGTCTTATTGTATAGCACGTAGGTACTCTATTGAAAATATTTAGATTAATCATTCAGCTTTACTCAGGCCCTACTATTTTTTTGGTTTTGTGCTAAGTGATACAGAAAGTACATAAATATAATATACATATTATAATATATTATTATATAACATATATATTATATAACATTATATAACATATATATTATATAACATATAATAATATATTATTATATTATATAACATATAAATAATAATATATTATAATAAATATGTAATATGTATTATAATATGTATAAATTTATAAGATATATATATATCTTATTCTCAAAAAGATCACAAACTGTTTAGGAAATGATAGATACTATTTATTCAGCATCTATTATATAATAAATACTTATTGTGTGTTTTATATAACCTTATAATAACTCTGGAATGTAGTAGTAGTAACTTTCATTTTATAGATGAGAAAACAGAGGTGTAAGATCTTTCTTCATAAAAGGCACATTGCTATTAAGTGGCAAATCTAGGATTTGAATTTAGGTCTCTCTCTTTCTCTCTGATGGATATCTTTCCATTGTACTACTATGTACCTCAGGATAAATTAGGTTATGCTATGGCAATAAATGCTCCCAAAATCTTAGTAGCATAACCCATCATAAGTTAATTTCTTGTTCACACAAAAGATCCTTTATGTTTGGACACCAGTCCAGGTAACTGTCCTCAGTGTGGATGCTCGGCATCTCAGACTGCTTTCTCTTGGACCACTGCCACATCTACATGGGCTTCCAGAGCAATTGAAAAGGAAATGTGGGAAAATTCCCATCACCTCTTAAATGCTTCAGCTGAGTAGTGACAAACTTCATTTGTGCTCACATTTTGTTGGCCAAAGTAAGCCACATGACCACACCTAACTTCTAAAAGGAGAGAGCCACAATTCTTAGTTAGAGTTAGTAATTTCTACCACAACAATAAATATTATATTTCAACCAGCAAATACCTACTAATTCTTTACTTAGAACAAAACATTTTGCTAAGAACAAAGATGATGAGATTTGGTTCCTGATATGGAGCAATTGACAGTGTTGATGTAAGACTATCCAAACCTGTGTAGAGTATTATGAGTTTATTTGAGCCAAACTGATAACATGCCACGAAGCAAGATCTTAAATGCTCTGGAGAATGACAATTTTTCAGTTTCTTTTATACATCTGGAATTAAGGAGGAAGGTAGAGAAGATTACATGAAAATGGGAGAAAGCAATAATGGAATTGGATTACAGGAGAATTAAGATTATGTGCTCTCTTGAGGGTGGTTACATTTAGCAGGGCCTGAAAAAGAGGCTTACTCTGGCATTTCAAAAGTGTATTAACCTAGATGCATAAGAACGACAGACAAGGCTTGCTTAAGACAAAGATAAAACTTTTACTGAGAAAGTTTTGGGGTTGTGACTACCCACCATGACCTGTCCATTTAGTAATTTATGATCCAATCATCTTGTGAAGTTACTTTCAGCCACTGGACTTGTCAGATTTATTATGGAGCCCCTTTTTCATCCACAACAGTTTGATAAGGAAAATAAATCCTATATTAAGAAAATAGTATTTTAACACAGAAGGACAAAGACTCTGAACATAGAGAAGAGATAGCTAACTTGGATCTCTGAGATTATGTAAGGTTTAAGGTATTTATATTGGTCTCTAGAGAATAGAAAGAATTTAATTCAGAAATACAAGGAAGAAAGTCATACTTGAAAAAAGAAAAGATGTGAAGGTGTAGTAAAACATTTTGTCCATGGCATAGCTACTACTGGCAGCTAACTTAAGACATCTCTACTTTCCAGAGCCAAAGCAAGCTTCCCAATGTTGATGGGAGGGACAGCCCTTCCAGTGGCAGCCAGGCAGCAAGACTATAAGAAGTCTCTGCCTTTTGACAACCTATTCTGCACAGTTCTTGTTTTCACACTGCTTCCATTAACATAATATTTATCAGCATTACCACAAAGTGCATTTCAATTTTATTATTATTATTTGAAAGGTGCCACATTTGGAAAATGTTCGTAGACAGTCAGAGAACTTTTCAGACTCCATGCCTGGAAATATATGTCTGCCCCTCCTACAACATATTCATTTGCTTTTGTGTTTGGATGCTGCTGAGGTGCAGTTAAACTGGCCCCTCATTAACTAACCCAAGAGGCTAAGGAGTCAAGTGTAAGTAAAGCAATTGGACTTCTATCAAACATTGAGACCCAAGGTCACAACAAGTCAATGGGATAGAATAGTTTTTGCCCCAAAGCCAGAAAGGACAAAGATTGTAGTAGAAAATTTAGTATAAGGGAACAGAAACTTTAAATCAAAAGGCTGGACACATAACTAAGATTTATGTAAAACACTTTCCATATATGTGCTCAACTGCTTCAGAATTTCTTCCTTCTCAGGTCAATTATGTGCTTTGAAAGTGCAGAGGCCAGAACTTACTCAGGACACTGAAAAGTTTTCCATGAAATTTATGAAACCATTTGAGGGAGGAGAACTTAAAGAAAAGATTTGTGATTCAGCTAAAACTGCCATCCATCCAGCTCAAGTGGTCGGTCACTCTCTTATCACAGGCTTGCATAACCTTGAAACCAGCTCTCTTCTTATTCATCAGCCCCCATATCTCCTTCCTTTCTGGGCATATTCAGTTGATAGTGCACAGGCTCTCATTAGAGTTACCCTCTTAAAAATACATTCTGAGAAAAGTGAGGCCCTGTATTTGTCCAGAAATTCAGGCCCCTCTGTCCCTCACTACAGGTAACAATTCAAGTTTATCATTCCCATGCGTGTTTTTATACTATGACTACTTACACCTACATATTTAAATAATATATAGCATATATATATATATGTGTGTGTGTGTATATATATATATATATATACACACACACACACACATATTTTTTTTTTTCCCGAAACGTGGGGAATTATAAAGACTTTGGTTTTAGTCTGGAAAAATGAAAAACTTTTCAAACATTTTGAACCAAGGTGTGACGTGAAATGACTGATGCAGTTCAAAGACTCCCTCAGGTTGCCATATTAAAATTAGGCTATATGGGGGAAGCAGTGTAACCAGGGGTACTAAGGCATTACAATAATCCAGGTGAGAGATGATGTCATCTTAAGTCAGAGTGGTAATTGTGGACATAATGAGAGGTGGTCATGTTTTGGATATATTCTGAAAGTGGAACTGTCAGAATTTGCTGGCAGATTGGATTTGATTTGGGTAAAAGTAAGAAAAGAGCCAAATTTTCATTCACAACAATGAAAAGGATAGAATTACTGTTGACTGAGATGGGGAAGATTATAAGAAGATCAGGTTTGGGGTGAAATTAAGAGCTCTGTTTTGCAACATCCAAGTGGAGATATCAAGTAGACAACTAGATATGTGAATTTCAAGTTCAACAGGAGATGTAAACTTAGGAGTCATCAGGATATGAATGGTATTTAAAACCTCAAGTATGGACTATGTCACCAAAGAGTGCATGTAGCTATGAAGGAGATTGGAAGACGGGTGCTAGAGGATTCCAGTGTTTGGAAGTCCACCTATCTCCTGAAAGTCAATCTAGAACTAGGTTTTACAATGGTAGACTGGGTTTCTTGCCACATAGTAAGATGTTGGTTTAATCTTAGTCAGAGACTATGTATCCTTACACAACCCTTTATTAAATACTTGATAAAAATTATAGCCCCGGACAATGAGAATGAGTAATATTTTCAACTCCACGCCTGCTACTGACTTAAGTGAGTCTGACCAGGCTTCTAAAATCTCTGACCATTTCATATAAGCACCGTTAGACTTCCGGCCCACTCATGGCTTTTCGTGACACTAATCACTTTGCTCTTCCATTTAATTTTTCAAAAATAAATACTTTGTTTGTAAACCTGGCTATGTAATTATTTTTCATTTTATATTGTATCCATAGATGTGCTTGGATCAGATCTTGACCCCTTGACCTCTTGGCTTCTACAGTATCCTTTCATGAGCATTCAGTACAGTTGGTTTTTCCCTTCTCGAATACATCTCGGACACTGGCTTGTGTTACACTCACTTTCCTAACATTCTCCTGCCTCTGTGGCTATTTCATTGGTCCTTCACAAATTCATCTTCCTCTCCCAGAACTCTAAATATGAGCATTTCTTGAGTCTTAGTCCCAAGCTGTCTTCTTTATAATCTGTACTTCACCCTAGTCAATCTCATAGATTTTTCTAGTTTAAAATGCCATTTACATGCTAATGACTCCCGTGTTTATATCTCCCTGCTTGACCTCACTTCTAAACTCTAGACTTGTATATTTAACTGCATATATACTTGGCTCTTGGAAGCATCCCAAACTTAAATTGTCTTAAATTAAAATTTTTATCTTTCCCCCCAATATAGTTCTCTATTTTTCCAGTTTCAGTATCCACCCAGTGGTTTATGCCAGAAATATGCATTGCATCTTTTACACATACTTCTCCTTCATTCTCACAGTCTAACCATCATCACATATTGTCAACTAACCATCGAAAATATATGTCAAACCCATCCTTTTATGAAATAACTAGATTAGGCAAAGAAGCCAAAGGTTCTGTGAAACAGCATGAAGCTGATGAAACCCTCTAGAAACTTTACCGTAAGTGGGTGTCATCTGACCTTGGATAGAATAAAATAGAGATGTTATACCTAAATCTCTTCTTTATAGATTTTAGAATTATAAACATTTAAGGTTAGAATGGACTCAGTGACATTTTGCACTTTTCATTGTTTTTGTAATAAAAAACTAAAACCCAAAAGGTTTTAGTTCCTACAATTAGTAGGAACTAATTTAAGTTCCTACTAATTTAAGTTCCTAAAATTAGTAGTGTGAGATTTAGGACTATCACTTACATCTCTTAGTTCAGAATAATGCTGTTTCGCAGACCATTATGTTAGCAGAAATTCATAACTGGCTTCTGAAAACTACAAGGCTAGTGCTGTACAAAAATGTTTTCAATATCTCTTATTTTCTAAAAAGTAAGACAAAAGGGATTTCGTAGAAATTTTCAGCTCTGTAGTAATAGTGTGAATTTAAGTTTTGTCCTAGCATAAATATGGTTTTCTTTATGAAACATCTTAAAACAAACAAGCAAATTAACAAATAATCTGGCTTAAATAGAGCTCAGGCTGCAAATAATGCAATTACTTGTGGTTAATGGTATTTGACTATTTGTGCAAAGTACAAGATTTTGGAAGAAATCTGGGAAAGTGAGGGCCTTTTGCCATCTCTCTGCCTCACCCCTCCCTGGACTCTATTACTGCCTTCAGAATTATTATGCTATGAGCTTTAAAGACTTGACATTATTATCCATTATTTGATAGAAAAGATAATCCCATTGATGTTTCTGCAACCAAGTTGTCTACAAACTTGATCCACTTAAAATAAAATATGGTAACAAAATTGTGCCTTTCAGTCTCTGAAGAACCTGATAATAGAATAAACAAAATGTAATTGAGGTAACCGAGAAAAGATTAAGGCAATTGATGTTAAAATTATTTTCTAACAGAAGAGACTTTTATTTATAAGTGAAAGCTCAAATCCATTTTTACCTGAGTTAAATCTTTCTTATTACCTTAGTTCCAGTAGATCCTTGCAATTAAACTACCATTAACAGAAAACTACTTGAGATCTTTTACTTTGTTTAAATGTTAAGCATGAAATCATAGAAATAGGACTACAAATATTTTGTAATAAAAACAGAAAAATCAAATCTATTAACTTTATCCAAGATGAAATTGTCTGAGAATATCTGATTAATTAACACCTAACTTCTTTACTTTAGCAAAAGAAGAATTGTTGAGACAAATACTGCTTATATTGTCATATATCTAATTTTGGCTGCATGTTTTTAAATCATATGTGTGTAGTCAGTGTCAAGGGCAAAAATTTTTTCATTAAAATAATTATTAGGGTGACTTTGATTAATAAAATCAAATAAGTTTCAAATGTACAATTTAATAATATGTCTTATGTTTATTGCATGGTGTATTCACTACCCAAAGTTAAATTTCCTTCTGCCACCAAATATATGACCCCCTTTACCCCTATCTACTTCCCTCCTTCCTCTTTCTCTTTAGTAACCACTAATCCACTGTCGGTGTCCACAAGTCTCTGTTTGTCATGTTAGTCTGTTACTTTTAGATTTATATCCCACATATGAGTAAAATTATATGGTTCTCAACATTTTCCATCTGACTTATTTTGCTTAGCATGATAATCCCCAAATCCATCCATGTTGTCACAAATGGCAGTATTTCATCTTTTCTTATGACTGAATAATATTCCATTGTATATATGTACGACATCTTCTTTATCCAATTATCTATCGATGGACGCTTTTGGTTGCTTCTATATCATGGCCACCATGAATAATGCTGCTATGAACATCAGGATACATATATCTTTGTGGATAAATGTTTTCAGGTTTTTTGGGTAAGTACCCAAAAGAGGAATTGCTGGGTCTTATGGTAATTCTATTCTTGGTTTTTTAAATGCCATACTGTTTTCCATGGCTGTACCAATTTGCATTCCCACCAGCAGAGTATGAGGGGTTTTTTCCTCCACCTCTTCAACTTCTTGTTGTTACCTGTCTTGTTGATAATAGCCATTCTAACTGGTGTGAGGTGATATCTCATGGTGATTTTGATTTGCCCACGTAAACGGGAGTTTACTTCTGGACTCTCAGTTGTGTTCCACTGGTCTATGTGCCTGTTTTCCTGCCAATACCATGTCATTTTGGTTACTGTCATTTTGCAGTTTAATTTAAAGTCAGGCAGGGTGATAATTCCAGCCCTGTTCTTTTTTCTCAGGATTGCTTTGCTATTTGGGGTCTTTTGTGCTTCCGTACAAATCTGATGACTTTTTATACTATTTCTTTAAAGAATGCCATTGGGATTTTGATGGGGATTGCACTAAATCTATACAATACGTTAAGTAATAAGGTCATTTTAATTATGTTGATTCTTCCCATCCATAAACATGGAATATCTTTCCGTTTCTTTGTGTCTTTTCAATTTCTTTTAATAATGTCTTATAGTTTTCAGTGTATAGGTTTTTCACATGCTTCATTAAGTTTATTCTTAGGTATTTTATTCTTTTTGTTGCAATTGCAGAAGGAATTTTTTTTTTCATTTCTTTTTCTGAAAATTTATTGTTAACATATAGGAACATTATAAAGACCTTTCTAGAGAATAGATTTTAGTTTCATAAAGATCTGGTTTAAATTCTGCCTTAATCACTTCTGCATGACATTGAACAAAAAAATTTAAAATATATATACAAATTCCCAGTGTCCCCAACACACTAAACCACTTAGCCTTACCTGAGATTATCATGCTCCCTCAGATCTCCACATCATTGTACCTGATGCCTCCTTTCTCACTCTTCTGAATGCCTTCTTCTTCTCTTCCTCTGCATTACATAGTTAATTCCTCATCTGTTAATATTTTGTTCATGTGTTGCATCTTTCAGGAATTCCCTCTGATCGATTAAAATTTAGGTTTAGACCCAGCATATCTCAGTCTTAAGCCTTATTAAAATCTCTTGAAATTTTATTTTATTGTCTTGTTTGTGAACTCCTTCAAAGTAAGGATCTTGATATTTATTTTTGTATTTTCAGCACTTAGCATGAGGCTGGGCTCACAGTAGGTGTACAATGTATTTTAGTAAAAAGAAAAGAAAAGAAAGAAAGAAAGAAAGAAAGAAAGAAAGAAAGAAAGAAAGAAAGAAAGAAAGAAAGAAAGAGATGGAAGGAAGGAAGGAAGGAAGGAAGGAAATGAGGGAGAAAAAAAGAAAAGAAAGTTGGAAATGCAGAGGAGCTAGAAAAGTTAATAAAAATTCACTAATGTTACAAAGCTCTTGACCTCTAATTAGTGTGATAAATGCCTAAGGATCCACAATCACCTATACTTAACAAATATTAGAAAAATAAGGCAAAGACTAAATGATAGAAGTTGAAGGTTACTCTTTGCTGTTCATATTCTGGTCCCTTTACTGTCAAAGCTTATGGTATCTATCCAACCCCTCCTTTGGGATCAACCCACAGGCCTATTTTCTGGTCAGCTTCTTTTCTCTTTTCAGCTATGTCTTGTAGTGACAAGAAAAAAGCACCAAATCAGACACTTCAAGTCTATTTTTTCCTCCTCTTTTTCACCATAAGCCACTGGAAAATCTTACCTCTCTATGGGTATTAGAACTGAATAACCAAATATCCGACTCCAACATCAGATATAATCCTCAAACTTAATCATTATATGAAAAAGCAGAGTTTATGCAAAAAGTTTAATTGGGCAAATAGAATTTGTAAATAGAAAGCAAGCATTAGCCACCAAATTCTGTCTATTCTGTCTTAGACAACAAAAAATGTTACAGCTACTCTTCAGCCGCAGAACACATTATAGCCATATGAAACATGCTAATAAAAAGAAACTGGTAGAACAGCTATCTGATTTAAAAAGAAATGCCTGAGGTAAATTTACTTGCCAAGGTTTTTCTACACTTTAGCTCCTGGGAAATCATTTTTTAAAAGTTAAATAAGATAAGGTAGATTGAAGGAAATCACTGTTTCAAAATGTAAATGCATAACATTTAGCATTTGCATTTTTTTAATGAGTGAGAATTATGTTTCACAATGTTCTGTAAGTGCTGTTATGCAGATTAGTACAAACCTGGGGACTGAAAGAAATAAGGTGTAGCCTAAAGAAATGAATTAGAAACCAATCAAAACAAACTGTCAGGTTTAGACTGCAAAACCCACTGCTCCCAGACATGTCCTTACTAGAAATAAAGAAGTGCAGGTGAACATTTTATGCAAAACAATGTATTTTTTTAAACTCAACTATAAAACATTCATTAAGAAAGATTATCCTAATTTTAAAATAAAATCAAAGTTATGAAATCTCAATATTAGTATAAACTAAAGTCAAGCAACAGATGACATTGGAACTATAAGTTACCCCGATCTTCAGCTTTGTTAATCCTCGTTTAGAGGCCTGAAATTTTATATCCAATTTTATTCTTAAAGTTATCAATGAGGAAATGAAATCATATACTTCAATAGATTATACTTCCTTCTCTCTCTCCTCATTCTTATTTCCCAATTAATAAAGCCATTATTTATCTGTCCTGTGGCTCCATTTGAAAGCACGATCAGGAGAGTTTTGTCCGGGTCACACAGCTAAGAAAAGGATCTTTTGACATAGTACTAAGAAATTCTGAAAGATGCTAACTTCATAGACTGTTTGCAACAGCTGAGTGATCCTTTGATCAAATTTGGCATATTCGATTCAAGCTTAGAGTGCAGACGTCTTCAAAGAGAATTTTCTCCTGAGGTTTCAAGAGTCTTGGGACATACACTTAATACAGGGAGGAGAATAAAGCAGTTGTCTTTCTATCTTATTTGCTCAAACTTGTGGAGCAAGTTGAAGAAACTGGGTGTTTAGTCTACAGAAGAGCTGGCTCTGTAGGAACATGATGCCGTCATTTAATACTTGTATGATTACTGGAAGAGAGAGTAGACCCTCCATGTGTGGCTTTGAGAATTAAACTAGAATGATGTAGAAGTTACAGAAAGACAGATGCTAATGATAAAGATTTTCTACCAGCTCACCTTGCAAATAGTGATCTCATCATTACTGGAGGTGATTAAGTATGGTCTGAACAGCCATTTATTAGATATTTAGAAAAGAAAATTCAAGTCCTATGGTAATGGGATGAGTTTATTCATTAATGATCCTTGAGATTTTTTTTCTAACTATATTAATAATCTATAATAATCTATATTTCTTTGAAAAGTAGTGTTATGCAGAGAACTGCTTCTGGCCATGATGGAATAATTGTTACTGGGCTAGGCCTTCTGATAACCAATTACGAGAGTGGACAAAATATATGAAACAAGACCTATGGTAATGGGATGAGTTTATTCATTAATGATCCTTGAGATTTTTTTTCTAACTATATTAATAATAAATAATAATCTATATTTCTTTGAAAAGTAGTGTTATGCAGAGAACTGCTTCTGGCCATGATGGAATAATTGTTACTGGGCTAGGCCTTCTGATAACCAATTACGAGAGTGGACAAAATATATGAAACAAGAGTTTTTAGACTTTGGAAAAAAAAAAAAAAAATTATAAAACTGTACTCTCTGAAAGAAGGGAAACAAATTAGGTGAGCCTTATGATTTCCCCAAATTTCTTCTGGGAGGCACTTTGTAAGCTGCAATGCGTAGAAAGGAAACCCACTGCAGAACAAACACAGTGGTCTCTCAGAACTGGAGAAACATAGATCATAACTTAGAGAGTATGAACAAAAAAGGAGTGCAATAATAAATCATAAATTTCTAACTGGGAAGGTCATGGTAGGTAGTCACCCCTCAGGCATATAACTTTTTAGTGAAAGGTTTTAAAGCAAACTCTATTGTTCTTGTACATCTAGGTGAACATAACTGTGAAATGCCAGAAGTAACACCCATGGAAGGCATGACCACCATCACAAGAGCACATAATTCTAACTATCCTGTAATCCAGTTCTGGCCTTGCTTTCTACCTCCTTAATGTGATCTTCTTTATATTCCTTCTTTAATCTCAAATGCATAAAAGAAACCACAACGCTGTTATTCTCTGGAGCATTTGAGATCTTGCTCCCTAACATATGTCATCAATTTGACTCAAATAAACTCGTAAATTCTTTACAGGTTTGGACATTTCTTATGTTGGCTGGAGAATTAGACAACTAGAATCTGTGAGGCTGATGGAAAGATGAGAACCACTCAGAGAAAGATCTCCAAAAATCTGCAGAGGGGTTCCCTTGAGTCTTTGGTAAATATTAAGTTGCACTGTGTAAGGTGAGACACTACAAGGCAGAACAAAGGACTCCTGGAGAAAGAAAAAGTATTAGGTTATACTAAGATAAATGTCCATTTGGGATGCTATAACAAAATACAAGAAACTGGGTAGCTTATAAAGAGTGGAAGTTTATTTCTTATAGTTCTAGAGGCTGGAAGTCCAAGATGAGAAACAGCCTGATTGGGTGAGAACCCTCTTTCAGGCAGAAAACTTATGGTTGTATCTTATCTTGGCAGAAGGAGCTAAAGAATTTTCTCAGGATTCTTTTATAAAGGCATAAATCTCATTTGTGAGGGTTCTCCGTTCATAACCTAATCACCTCCCAAAGGCCCTGTCTCTTCATATTGGACATTAGGATTTCACCATATGAATTTTGGGGGATCACAAACATTCAGATTATAACATTTTATACTTACTCTCCCCCCACCCCTGCAAAGTTCATGTCCTTTTTACATACAAAATATATTCATTCCATCCCAATTGTCTTAAAGTCTTAACTCCTTTTAGTATCAACTCAAAAGTCTAAGTCAAAGTCTTATCTAAATATGATCTAAATCAGATATGGGTAAGAAGATTAGTCCTGAAACAAATTGCTTTCTGTCTGTGAATCTGTGAAATAAAAAAAGTTACCTGGTTCCAAAATAAAATGGTACAACAGGAGAATAGGAGAAATACCTTATTCCAAAAAGAAAAAAATAAGAAAAAAAGGGGGGGAGAAATAACAGATTCTGAGCAAGTTCAAAATCTTAAGGCTCACTGGAATGGAGATCCTGCCTTTCAGACCTACTGAAGCGGCAGTCCTGTCCCCATGGCTTTGCCAGGCACCGCCTGCTTTGCAGCTCTCATGGGTTGGAGTCTTGTGCCCGTGGCTCTTCCAGGCTGGATTGAATACCTGTGCCTTTACCAGTCTCCAGCTACAGGGGCATTCCATAGCAGAGCATTGCCTTCACTAAGGCCCTCTGCCAAAGTCATATGCTCACAGTTTCAGGTAGCTATCTATATCCTTCAAAATCTAGTTGGAGGTAGCCATGCCCCATGTCTCTGATGGGAAGTAGTCTGGCTTTGGGTGGGGGTATTCTGGCCTGTTGAATGTCTCTCCTCCCTTTGAAACCAAGGAGGCAGCCCTGATGACCTCTGAATCACCTTTGGGTTTCACTTTCTTTGTCTCTAAAATTTTGCACATATGCAGCTGAATAGCTTTAAGTCTCTCTCCTATAAAATCTAAGAAGTCCAACAACTTTCTTTCATTCCTTCTTATCTCCTTTCTCTGTAGTTCAAATTGGCTGTTTTCCTGCTGGGGTGGCTGATTAAATCTGTGGCTCGTGTCCACACTAATCTTATCAAAGGGTCACTTGGTCATACTTTCAGTGTTCTCTCCAGAATATGCTTTCCCATTTTTTGCAATATAAATAGGTTGAGAATTTTTTAAGTTCTGTTTCCCTGTTAATTGACAATTCCATCATTAAGTCACTTCTCTCTTCTCTCATTTTACCATAAACATTCAAGAGAAGTCAAGCTGTACTTTCATCACTTTGCTTAGAAATAGCTTCAGCCAAATATTGAATTTCATTGCTCACAAGTTCTATCTTTCACAAAACTCTAGAACATGAACACAATCCAGACAATTTCTCTGCAACTTGATAACAATGATGGTCTTTTCTCTATGGCCCAATAGCATTTCCCTCATTTGTGTGTGAAAGTTCATTAGAATGACCTTTACCATCTATTTTCTACCAACATTCTGTTCATGACTACTTGGGCATTCTCTAAGGATCTTGAGTGAGGCTTTCTCCACAACTCTCCTCTCTCTCTCTCTTTTTTTTCCCCCCCTGGGCTTTCATCAGAATTGCCTTCAAAGTTCTGTTCACAGGCTTTTTCGAGAGTACACCTACAAGCTCTTCCACTCTCTACCCAGTACCCATTCCAAAACTGCTCCTACATTATTAAGTATTTGTGGATGAAAAAATGATTCTTCAGAAAGTAACCTCAGAGTTATCTGATCATAAATTCCTAACTGAGTAGGTCATTGTGGGTAGTCATGTCCCAGGCATATAAATGCCTTAGTAAAAAGTTTTTGTCTTTGCCTTAAGCAAGCCCAGTCCATTGTTTCTATGCATCTAGGTTAACGCATCTTTTAAATGTCTCTTTTCAAACCTCTCAGAAGTCAAACCACCATCAAGAGAGCACATAATCTTGTTTTAACTATCCAGTAATCCAATCTCCATTTGGTTTTCTCCTACCTTTATATAATCTTCCTCAAATTCCCTCAACTCCAAATGCATAAAAAAGCTACAAACTCTTCTTAGAAGCATTTTCTGTCTGTTGAGATCTTGCTTCCAGGCATATTCTCTGTTCAGCTCAAACAAATTTTTATAAAAACTCTCTACTAGTTTGGACGTTCTTACCTCAACATATTTGTTATAAGAGTAACCCTACTTCTCAATACAAATTTTCTGTCTTAGTCTATCCAAACTGTTATAACAAAATACCACAGACTGGGTAACTTATAAAGAATAGAAGTTTATTTGTTGCATTTCCAGAGGCTGGAAAGTTTAAAATCAAGCTGCTAACATGGTAATGTTCTAGTGAAAGACTGTCAAACAGAATGCTGGGAAAACTGGTTATTCTTATGAAGAAGAATTTTCCACTCAAATGGCTAACCTTGTAATCAGCTCTTTGTTCTGCTTCTGTAGACATGCTTGCTACATAGGCCGAAGGACAGGGTGACCTTGAGATCAACTGAAGACTCAACCTCCCCTTTGCTGTTCTGTCTAGATAACAGATATATCCCCTTTGCTTTTTCTGTCTAGATAACAGATGTATTGCCTTTGCTTGTTAAGCCCTATAAAAGTAAGTTTACCCCCGAGCTCAGGGCCCAGATCTTCAGAGCACTAGCTCTTCTGGGACTGCTGGCGTAATAAACCTGAGTTCTCCAATTCTCCAAGTGGTGCTTGGTTTCCCGCCAGTCTGATTTTTCTGCAACACTTGCAGAAAGGCATTACATTTTATGTCTACCTCACATTAAGCAAAAATGTCAGTTCCAGATGTAAAACACTTAAAAACAAATAGAAACATAATATTTTCAGAAGAAAATATTGCAGATTATTTTTAAGAACCTCAAGGGAAGATTTTTAAATGTATAAAAAACACAAGTCATGAAAGAAAAGATTGATAATCTATTTACATTAGAGTATACTTTTTTATTATAAAATACAATTTATAAATTAAAATGGAAACCAAAACCTGGTAGAAACATTTCCAATGAATATAATCAACAGAGGATTAGCATCCAGAATATTTGGAGAACTCTTAAATATCAACAAGGCAAACACAAGCAAATATCTAAACAAGCAGTTCGCAGAAATAGAAGACATAATTCCTAAGAAAATACAAAAAAAAAAAGTTTAAAAAAAAAAAACAGTGAGAGTTTTTACAGCTATCAGTTGGAAAAAAATTATAGACTTTTGTCAAAATATTATGAACCCAGAATTCTCACTGGCTGCTGGTAGGGATATAAATTCACTATATTCACTTTGGGGGGAAAATTTAGTAATAGCTATTAAATTTGAAAATATCTAATAAAATTACACATAGCCACAAAAATAAAAGTCTCCTTAGAAGAAATTTACTTAAAACAAAAAATAAAAGGAAAATGTAAACTTACACTTAAAAAGAAGTAAAAGGAGAACTTAAACTAAAAAACAAAATTTTGTTAAAACAGAAAAATATAAAGCAGTATGGTAACTTTAATCTGAGAAAAAATATGAATCATGTAATTACCTTAACAATAATTATAGAGCACAATGAAGGTACATTGGAGACAAATTACTACTTGCCAAATAACATGGATTCAAATTAGTAGTGAAGAGGGCCAGGATGAGACCCCCATAGTAGAGGCCTCACAGAGTCCCTGGCTTCACTTTTCCTTGCTCTATAGCTTCACGATAGATCATCCCAAGCAGCTTGATCCAGAAATTGCAACATCCCCTGACATAAAAATTTGCCCTGAAAATTATGATTAATGCCTTCATGCTTACTGATCACAATTCTTCTGGTCTAGCATTCTTTTTAGACTACTCTCATCTTTGTTTCTGGGTTGCTAATGCCACCAGAGAACCACATTGCCAAAGGAATGGCTCCATGAAGCACAACACACCCCCCCTGGAACTATCAGGTAGCCCCTGGAGTAATGCCCAGATTTTCCCTTAAATATCCTAAGCTGGACTGAGAAGGCAAGGCAGTTTTGTAGGTGCTAACCTGCTGCCTTCTGAGTTCACTGATGCTCTGACAATAAATGCTTATTTTAAATATCTCAACTCTTGTGTTGGTCTACTGTCTGAGTGGCACAGGCAGCATGAGCCCCAGACTCGGTTGCCTTCCAGTTACAGCAGGGTAAAATCTATTTATAAAAACAAAGAGAAATTTAGAAAAATATATTTTTTTCCTCAATTGGAAAACATTTAAAAAATATTAATATATTTTGTCAAATCAAATACACAAATGTTGACATGGATAATTTGACTAGTAGAATTATTAAGTAACAATTCATAGATATATTAAACTTTCTACTTTAAAAATCGAACATACCTTCTTTTCCAACATCCATGGAAACTACCAAATTTAATCCTGCATTATATCTTAAAGAAAGACTTAATTACATTTATAACATGAGGGATCTAAAATAAAACTAACACAAGCAACATTTAGCTATGGTAATAGGATATAAATTTATATAAAAATTAATAACTCCTATGTACAGTAGTCTCTCCTTATCAGTAATTTTGTTTTCCATGGTTTCTGTTACTGTGGTCAACAGCGATCTGAAAATATTAAATGGAACTTCTAGAAATAAACAATTTATAAGTTTTAACTTGCATACCCTTCTGAGTAGCAAAATCTCAGGCTACCCAACTCCATCTTGCCCAAAATATGAATCATCCCTTTGTTCAATGTATCTAGTCTGTGTACCTACACTACTCACCCATTAGTCACTTAGTAGCCACATCGGTTATCAGGTCAATTATCAGAAAGAGAGAGATCACAGTTTCATAATATTTACTACAGTATATTCTGATAATTGTTCTATTTTATTATTAGTTAGTATTGTTATTCTTACTGTGCCTAATTTTTAACTTTTTCATATGTATGTATGTATAGGCAAAGACATAATATATATAGGGTTCAGTACTATCCATGATTTCAGGCATCCACTGGGGTCTTGGAACTTATCCCTGCAGATAAAGGGGAACTATCATTTACAGACAATAAACAATTAGAAATACCGTAGAAAATTTCTCTCACAATTCTTCCCATCTCTTTCAATATTTAGAACTGAACTTAATAAGAAGTGGGAAAACATATAGAATCAGAACTTGAAAACACTTCTGATAAATACAAAGACTTAAATAAATGGAAGGAAATACTTGTTCTTGACCACATGTGAGATAACCAAATTAAGTGGATTGACTCGATAAAAGAAGCCATAGGCATGAGTCTATAGGAACTGTGCAGGGCTTTTGAGGACATGACATTGTGATCATCACTCATTCATAGAGTCTCTAGGAGTCAAAGGACTCAACGGCACACAACACACACTTGTTCTTGGATAGGGTGATTTGACATTATAAAGATATCAATTTTCTTTAATTTAATATATAAATTTAGTGGAATCCCAATAAATTTTTTTTTTCCTGGATCAAGATAATTTGTTTTTGAAGATTATGTGAAAAAATATAAACATGTAATATAGCTTAGAAATCCTTGGAAAAGAAGAAAAGTTAAAGGAGAAATAGCCCTATTAAATATTAAAATATGTTTGTAAGTCTCAAAAGTGTGATACTGGCACACAAACAGATATAACAATGAAACATAGTAGAAAGCCTAAAAATAAGCCCAAGGGCATATGAAAATTTTGCATAAGTAATATCTCAAATCACTGAAGAAAACATGGACATTTTATAAATTTGGGACAGCTGAATTATCATTTGGAAAAAAAAAAAAAGATAAAATTGGATTCATACCTCACGCAATGCACCAGAAAAAAATTCAAAATGAATCTGAAATTGAAGGGTAAAAATGAGTATGAGCAGAAAACATGGGTAAAATTTTCACAGTTTTGGAGTGGAGAAAGAAAGTTTTTTTCAACTAGATTAAAAATTCAATTGTAGTAAAAGAAAAGACTGGTAAATTTTACTAAATAGAAACAAATTGTATGACAAAGAAACCATGATCAAAATCTAAAGAAAATGACACTAAGAAAAAATATATCTGAATGTCACAGATAAAAGGCTGATTTTTTAATAAAGAATTTTTTACTATCGAAGGGGAAAAATATCAAAATCTGGTAGAAAAATGGTCAAAACCATGAATATTTAATTCCATAAAAATTTATCTCTGGTATTTAAATATGAGAAAAGTATTCAACTTCACTCATAATAAGAGAAATACTAATTAAATCTACTGTGTAATACAATTTTTAAACAATCAGACTGGCAAAAATTAAAAAGCCTAACAACCCACTCTGTTGATGAGGCTGTAGAGAAACAGGCACTCACAAATTGCTGATGGGTTGCAAAGTGGTACAATCTGGTGGGAAGGAAATTTGGCCATGTCTAATACAGCTACATTTGCATTTATCCTTGGACATAGCAATTTCACTTCTGGGAGTTAGCCTAAAGATGTACTCCTATAAACACAAAACCAAAGTTATATATGCATTATTATATATAATAGCAATGTATAGAAAACAATCAAAATAGCTATTCATAGGAGACTGAATAAATTATAGGATAACCATAAAATGAAGTAGTATGAAACAACCTGAAGGGGTAGGAGAAGGGCAAAGGGAGAGGGAGAGAGAGAAAGCTGATGTGGAATTATTTCAAAGATATATGGACAAAAAAAGCAAAGTACAGAAAGATATACTTTTTCATAAGAAGTAAGAAACAATAAAAACATATATGTATTTGCTTATTTTTGTTAGAAGAAACATGGAAAGTATAAACCATAAATTAATGAAATGGGTAGGGATATAGGGGAAAGGACAAACCAGACATAGATAGAGCTATGAATAGAACCAGAGCTAAAGCTAGAGATAGGTATTTACCAAGGACCAAGTCAACACTTGTTTTTTGTCTGTCTGTCTGTCTGTTTGTTTGTTTCAAAATGCTTTTTGTTTAATAATCTATTTCCTGACTATGATTCTAAAATTGCTACTTAACAAAGGTTCTTGATTCCTGGTAAAGGATAACTGCCCATATAGCAAAGGATACAATTCTTATTTGGACTTGGGACATTTTTTTTCCCAAGATAAATTAAACCACAAGATTACCAGAGCAATTTTCTCCTTTACATTCAGCTCTTTTTTTCCTGAGGGTTTATATGTGTTGAGAAGCACAGAGACGTTCTCATGTTGTGAAGTGGAGAAATCTAAAATAGATTTTATTGAAATCTAGTTAAGCTGGGATGGGGGTGAGGCAGGAGCATCTGTATATATAATTTTTAATAGGGTGGTGATAAGAAGCTAATACTATATCATTGAGCTGAGAGACAACTCCTAATTTCTTCTTTTCTTATGAATATTTTGTGGATATTTCCGCATAGGCAAAACACATTTAAAAAATAATCAGCAAATTCAGATATTTATATATAAGCTCAAAAAATTTTTGCTAACTGCTAAAATTCTTTAGGCATGCTGACTGTGGCAAGTTGGTGGTGTGGTAGGAAATATTCTATGGGGTTAAAATTACTGTCAAAGATTGGACCGGAATAGAAGATTCTTGACAAATTTTCCTCAGAAATGGGCAATCAGCAGCTTACCTAATGAGCAGATCTCTGGTGCTATCATATGTTTCTCTACCAAGGAACATTCTATGGGGGCAAATGATGGCTCCCCAAGCCTTTAATACATTCAATCTTCTTGCTACAGACATGAACCCCTGCATGACCCTCTCTGCTTATAGATCTGACACCATCTTGTACCATGCTTCCCATGCTATGTTCTAGCATGACTCTTTTCTCAATCACATCACACTAATCACTACCTGAGGCCTGTGCAGTGTCTGTTTCCTCACATATCTTAGTATGACCAGTGGCTTTTTCTAATTCGAATCGCAGCCTGAAAACCTTGACCTTAGAAACAACCTCACTCCACCTCTAGTTATCAATCTATTTCATTTTTTTTTTCAGATTTCTTATCACTATTTGAAATTCCCTTATTATAATATTTATTTACTTATATGTTTTGTGTCTGGCCTTACTCGATATAAGCTCCATGAGCATGAAAACCAGACCTGTCTTGTTTACTGTTGGCTGAAACGCCAACTTCAACAACAGCACAAAGTTGTTCCAGCTCATAGCACATAGCAGGTACTCAGTAAGAACTTGTTAAATGGGTGACTAAATGCATCACAAAGATGATGTTTTTTGTTTTTGTTTTTTAAAGGCTATGGTAGGCAGAATAATGATCCCTCCCCTCCAAAATGTACATGTCCTACTCCCTATAGCTTGTGAATATGTCATTTTACATGAATAAAGGACCTTGTAGGTGTGATTACATTGAAGTTCTTAAAGGAGATAATCCTGGGTTGTCAGGTGGGTGCAAGGTGAGCACAAGGTTTCTTATAAGACAGAGACAGAAGAGTCGGACTCAGAGAGGTGGAAGATGCCAAACTGGAGGTTTTAAAGATGTAAGAGGTGGCCACAAGCCAAAGAATTCAGGTGAGTTCTAGAACTGGAAAGGACAAAGAGATAGAAGGTTTCTTTCCTAAAGCTTCCAAAGGAATGCACACCTATGGACACTCTGATTCTAGCCCAGTGCCACTTGTGTCAGATTTCTGATCCCCAAAACTACATGATAATAAATATATGCTGTATTAAGCCATTAAATTTATGGTAATTTGTTGTAGCAGCTATAGGAAACTAATCCAAGGACTGCTTTTTAAATAAATTTTTTGGTTACAGTTACTTTGTTCTTTTATACCATTGCTCACCGGATGTGTTGAGATGATTAAAATTTACTATTTAGTCCTGAAACAAAAGGATGCCATTGAGCGTTGAGTGTACTGGGATGGTTACAATTTCTCATTAGCCATGTGTCAATGGACCACGAGGACCAACATCGTTATATGACTAGGAGAATTGCACATGACTCTGATTTTATACTTGAAGATGGATACATTAACTAGATGAGACCTTGTACTGTCTTTCTTTGAGGTTTCACTCTCTTCTTAAGGTCATAGCTTCCAGACTTCCCCACACTCAGCTTATGTTCTTAGCATGAAGCTGACTCCACCTTGATCTCCAGATATGTAGTGTGTGAGTCATGCTGCTGGTACCACTTTCCTGATCACAGTGTTTGAGCCATGGTCAGAGATATAAGCCAAGTGTGTTCAGTTAGGACAAAGAGACTCAAATCTGGAACTGCTGATTAGGGAAGCAGAATTTCTTCTGTGTTTCTGTGGGCCTGAATCTTCTTGCTCATCTGTGAACCTATAAGGAGGATGGGGAGGGGAGAGAGAGAGAGAGAGGTAAGGGAAGGGAAGGGAAGGGAAGGGAAGCGAAGGGAAGGGAAAGGAAGGGAAGGGGAGAAGAGGGGAGGGGAGGAAAGGGAAATGAAAGGGATGGGGAAAAAAAAAAAGACAGAGAGAGAGAAGAGGAAGATAGAGGAGAGAGATCCAAAGAAGCTTAAGAAATTAATCTGGTAGCATCATTTGAACCAGGAACCAAGCTCTTCTCCAAATAATTCTACTTCTCCAAACAGATATATTTATAAATATAGGTTATACATTACTTAAGTCCTTTTGGCTTAAGTTTTCAGTCACTCACGAACAAAAGTGTTCTCATTAATATAACTCCCTCATCCTATGGGAGTGATTTTCTGAAACGGAGAAGAATATGAAGTACTGTTGAGCAAAAGAGACTCTCTAACCTGATATTCTAACTGCTTCTATTCTTTGTGGTCAGAAATCTTAGTGGCTGCTTCTGTCAACATCTTTCATTGGTGAAGGACTTACCCCTTCCAGCTCCTGAAGAGATCAACTCCCAGCCGCTCTTACTTTCGCCTCACCTCCCCTAGACAGCAGATCACAACGGGCCTTCTAGAAGTGGTTGCTATAATGCCACAAAGTAGAAAAAAATTTTTGTTTTGCTTGTTTTTTAACCTGCAAGTTGTTCATTAAGAACATTAAGAAAGGAAGGTTTGATAATTCTTAAAAGTTTACAGCTGGAGGGTAATTTAGTATTTATCTAACAATCCAAATTTATGAGTCGCAGATAAGAAGTTCATTGAATAAACAATGAAAAGAGTGTATCAATTAAGATTATGTTCAGCTGTGAACAATAAAAGCCTCACGTGCAGTAGGTTAAATGAGACAGATGTAGGTTACAGATGGAGTAAGTTAAATGAGGCAAGATGATATTTTTCTATCTGGATAGAATATGAAGAGCAGCAGTTTTGGTGGAGATTGCTCTTTGCTCACTAGCAAGCATTCTACCCTCTTCTATTATAATAAAGTTGTTGCTGGGCACAACAGCTGAATGTCTAGCTGAAATAGATTTCTTAGCTTCCCTGGCATTTATGTACGGTGTGAGCAGAAGCAATAGGTGTCTTTTGGTGTCGTTGAAGGTGTGCTCCTTGTGCTCTCTTCTTTCCACTGGCTTGACATGGTAAAGATTAAGGCAAGCTAAGAGCCACGTGTTGCCCTGCCAGTCTGGTACCCTGGGTGATATTGAGGCATATAGCCTGCTCGTCTAGCCTGTGAAAGGGAAATAATTTCTAAGTTATTTGAGCTATTATATTGAGACTCTTTCCTTCCTCCTCCATAGAAGCATGATCTTCACCATAATTAATACTTCGGCCCAAGTCTGATGTAGTAGGTGTATGCTATTTGGAATCATAGGTCTTTCATCTCTGTTACTGTACTTTTCTTGATTTCTATTAAAGAAACCTCTTGGCCCAAAGAAGCACCTGCCATTGTATGTACATTTCAAACAGCAGGGAGAGGAAGAAAAAATATAAAAAACATGGTGCCCCTCCTTTTTAAAAGAGACTTTCCAAAAGTGTCATACTATACTTCAGCTTACATCTTGTTGGCAAGAGCTTAGTCACTTGGCTTACTTAGCTATGAGGGAAATGTATCTTTACATGGGTGGCAATGTGCCCAGCTATAAAAATCAGGATTGTTTTACTAAGAGGAATGGTAACCATAGGGAATAAAATAGCAGTATTTTTTTTTTCCATACAAAGAGGAAATTAATATTTAATTTCTCATCAAGAAGAAAAATTTTAAAAAAATAACAATAATTTCAGTATGGGTATAGCAGAAATGGAGAAGTCCTATCAGGATTATTCTCAACCTGAGTCGTCAGAGGGCCAAAATAAGAAAGTTCCTGAAATATTTAGCAAAATTCCTACCACAAGAAATTACAAACACCAGTTCTGGTTTCAACATCTGCAATATTATAAAGTAGACCTAAATAGGTTGTAAATTTGTTAGAAGCTCACTTGGGCCAGACAAAAGCTTGGAGCTTCCTTATATGGAGAGTGACAATCAGATGTTTCTATGAAGAGCTTTTTATTTTTGGTTTGACCTAAGTGAAAGACACTCTGTAAACATGGCCACCACACAAGGCCATCCACCCTGCTGTCCCCTCAGAGTATTTTGCCTTTTTCTAATAAAGTTATGTTCACGTCAAATTTGGGGCTTACATTGTACTCTCATATTGCTAAGGGAAACACATCTAGAGTATTTCAGAGTAAGCCTCAGGATTATCCAAATTTTGTTTCTAGGCATACGGTTAAGAAATATTTACAAATAGTTTTAGCTCTGGATATCTCAATGCTTCTCAATACATATGTGTTAAATGAGCAAACACTGATAATGATTCTGGAACAAGAGCATAAGAGTAGACAAAATGTAACCCAACTATGAGCTACTTGATATCCTTCAGTATTAGGTGACTTCTTAGAGTCTTCTCATATGGCTCTGGGAGTAGGTTACTCAAATGATAGGTAGATGGTAGGTAGATAGATAGATAGATAGATAGATGATATAGATAGGTAGGTTGGTTAGATAGATAGATAGATAGATAGATAGATAGATAGATAGATAGATAGATAGATGATATAGATAGGTAGGTTAGATAGATAGATAGATAGATAGATAGATAGATAGATAGATAGATAGATAGTAGATAGAATCTCCTGATCTCACATAATTTGTGAGAGCCATCCTTCTCTGCCCATATTTTCAAGAATTTACAGAAAGCTTACCTTTTTCCTGATCACCTCTCACTACATTTTCTTTTTCTCCTTCTGTCACTGTTTTTTTTTCCCCCATCCCATAGCCTCAAACATAGAACACCAAGAATTTCCAATGTAACAACAAACACAGGACTAAAATAAAAATTCCTTTTGGTTTATTTTTCAGAAGAGTTCAGTTTTCTTGAGCTCACTCTTCTTCCTTCAAGAATTTCTCAGGGACTTCCTTTGACACAATCAGAAATAATTACTACATTTTGTTAAACCAAGGCAATATTCAAGGTCTTAATATTATAGTCTTGCCTGAAACATCATCAAAAATTCTTAGGCATGGCCTGCATATCCATCTGATTTTGTAGGTGAAAGAGAATATTCTGATTTATTCTTCTACTAACATGAATTATTATATATTATGACAAAAAGAAAAAGAATTACAATTTTTTATTTTAAATAGATAATTTCTTTATATGAGAATCTTGTGTACAATACCTGAAAAAAACTATGCTCTATAATAATTTCTTAATTAAAATAAAGGTAATACTTTAACCTTTATTTTAATAATAATAATCTGTTATGTATAGAGTTCCTGGCAGGTGTCAAGTGTTGCTCTAGCACTTTGCATCCCTCACTCACTTAATCTTCACAAGAACCTAATAAGGTAACTGATCTCATTTTACTGATGAGAAAATTGAGAAACAGAAAGAATAAGTATTGAGGGAAACCCATTGTTAGTGCAGCTGGCGTGTGTCTATAGGTGTGTATGTTCTTTGAGGCAGTAAGACGATGTGCACTGCTTCATCCTGCCAAATCCCTCCAAGATCTCTCTAGCTGTCCTGCTGTCCCTCTCAGCCCATGGCAGCTCAAAAGGTACAACTCTATTATAAGTACTCAGTCTAGATTTACTGGGTTTAGGTTATAAATTTTAAACTTGGTTCACTCCACTCAGTCCACACTGAACAAACATCCTTTTTATGAAAAAGGTTAAGTAAAAAATATCTTACCTGGTTGCACCCCATGAGGTGCACCTCCTAGGCACAACACAGACAAACTATTCCATTAAGTAAAGGGGAGCTGGCAACTGCGCTATTCTCAGTATTCCAGGATTGCCTTTTATCCCATGCCAATGCCATATACTGGAGCTGTCCTGGTAAGAATATAAATTTTACTACCCCCAGGAGTGTCCATGAGAGCTTTGTAAACAAGACAAGAATTATTATTTTCATTTAATATGCCCTCCCTTTGGAAATGCTTTATGACTGACTTGGGCATTACCCCTAGCAACCCATTCTCTCATTTGGGAAATGGAGATAAAATACTAGACATTCATTTCATAGAATGATTTGGAATTATATTAAGGCAAATTCTAAGATGTTTCTCAAGCTAGCTGAAGAGAACATGGAGTGGACATATTTCTTCCCTAGTGAGTAGTCCGGGTGCAAGCTTTGCCCTGACATATTGGTAAAACAGTACCATGTGGCCACCCTGTGTTCCCTTATGCAAAGACTTCAAATAGATATAGCCTGGAGCAGAATAAAAAAACTGATTAACATATAGCAAGGATACATATATTCCCTACTAATGTAAAACCTCATTTCTCTTAGGACCTCACCAATGCTGACCTGGCTTTGTGACCTTTCTGGGTAGTCTGGTAGACCCTTGACCCTTATATAATTTCTATTCCCTCAAATGACAGTAGTTTTCCTGGATAAAATAGGGAGAAAAAGATTCCTGGAACATTTTGTGTACATTTAATTTACAGATTTGATGCAATTCTAAGGTTTTTTAATTCTTTCCAATTATAAAAATGTTTTTAATTAAAAATAAATAAATAAAACATGAAGACTGACTTAGAAAAATGAATGAAAGATATCTAGACAGTATTGAGTAGATTAGATGCCAGGTTACATTAAGGCATGGGTGTACCCAATTCAAGTTCCCTACTTAAAAGTTTTATAAGCTTTGTAAACTCAATATGTCCAAAATCCAATTTGTGAACTGTTCCACCATGTCTGGACTATCTTCACATCTCCCTGTTTCCATGAATTCCTTACCTTTCATCTGGTTGCATGCCTAAAAAACTGAAAGTCTCTCTTAACATCATCTTCTTTCCCATCCCCAATATTCAAGCCACCATCAAGACCTTAGACTTGACCTCCAAAATATCCTGGGATTTATACACTTTTCTCTTCTCCATAGGTCTGCTTTAGTTCTTCTGTCTCTTGCTCTGTTTTAAATCTATTATGCACACTGCAGCTGAAATAACCTTTGAAAAATGCAAATACTATTGTAGATTTTTTTTCTTCAAATCCATCAAAGACTTTACATTGCTCTTAGGACAAATATCAAAGTCCTAATTATAGTCTTAGGGCCCAGCAAGCCTAGACTTCACTTATCTCTAAAGCCTCGTCTTCAGCCCAATTCCTATTGGTCTGTTAGAGTGTTGTCTGTGTATGTATTTGTATGTGTTTGTGTACACAGGTGTGTGTGTTCGTGTAGTTTATAAAATTGTTACGGTAGTGATAGGAAATTGTCATCTTTTCCTTTCACCCTAGATCTGTGTTGTTGCCCCATTGGTTTGTGTTTTAATTCCAGAGAAGCCTTATTGTCACTGAAAATTAACACTCATTCTCTGACGCCCTGCCAGGATCCTGCAGGTCAGCGATCCAGCAGCACCAAGTGTCAGCCCAGTGGTGTACAATCCATTTTAGCTTCCGCTGTCCACTGCACACTCTTTTAAGAAGAAACCTTGCCTAGAGTGTTAGCTTCCGGAAAGTGCTTATTCATCCTTGCAGCTGCAGTTCCTGGGTGAGAGCTTGTCGTTGGGTGCTGAGGGCTGCTGTGCAAGAGTAATGACCCTCAACCTGTTAAGAAATCTCCTCCCCCTTTTTAATATCCTGTCATAAGATTAATAGTTCAAACGTGATGCCACATGTAAACAGTCTGGTAAGATCTTATTTAATGAAAAGCAAACAGACTTTCTTCTGAGAACGTATGTCTTTTGAGGAATTCGAAGCAAATTGAAGATAGCATGTAAAATGTCTCAGGAAAAGAAAACGTTTTAAATGAGGACATTTATCATCATCATAGATTCATGTGGGCTGTCAAGACACAATAAAGATTTTAACTCATTTTGTCTCCGGCAGCCTTTTCCACAAGGACCTTCATTAACAATACTCCCTGCTTGACCTGTTTCTGCTCAGCCACATCTCCCACTGTGGAGGACAGGGTGTAAAATATATCTTTTCAAATGGATGTCATTGATTTTAATATACCTTTAATAATATTGCAGCTTAGTGTTTTAATTACTCATACGTTTTGGTACTTCCTCCTTCTAGCAGTTTTATCTAATAAATCTGATAAGTGCAATAGACTCTGACACCCACAAATTAGATGTGCAGCATACGCTGTGGGAAGGTCTATTTTCTCTGTGGTGGCCTCAGGGATGGGTCAAAGGTATGCCCCGAGGAGCCCAGTCACTCTGTCCTGTTGCCCACAGAAAGAGGAGGCTTTCGTATGCTCGGTTGCAGTGGGACATTTTTCTCTACTCCGTAGCAACACCACCAGAATCCTTAACTTACTGTTCAAATGACAGCTTCCTTCTGCCATGAGCGAGCTCTATTCCATCTACTTCAGTCCTATGCAATACCTTTCCTCCGGGCTTTGCCAGCCTTTAGCGCTTATCATTAGTATTTGGCTTCTCATATTTTATTCCAATTAGTCCCATTTGTATGTATTTTGCTCACTGTTCCAGGATGAATTGTATCCCCCCCCCCAAAATCATATGTTGAAACCCTCATCTGCACTCTCTGAGTCTGTGACCTTATTTGGAAATAGAATTGTTGCCAACGTAATTAGTTAAGTTAAGATGAGGTCATACTGGAGTGGGGTAGGTTCTTAATTCAATGTGACATATATCCTTATAAAATGGGGAAATTTAGACACAGACAGGTACAGAGGGGAGATAATGTGAAAACAGAGGAAACCACGCCGATACATTAAAAAAATGCCTGAGGCTACCAGAAGCTAGGAGAGAGGCAAGGAACAGAGTCTCCTTCATAGCCCTTAAAAGTAGCCACTACTACTAACACTTTAATTTCAGAATTAGCCACCAGAACTGTGAGACAATAAATTTCTGTTGTTCTGAGTTATCCAGCTTGCGGTACTTTGTTAAGGCAGCCCCAGGAAACTAATACACCTACTAAAGTATAAATTTCTTAAGGACAAAGATCTAACTTTGTTCATCTTTGTATCACCAGAAATAGTGCCAGCATGAGATATTTACTCAATAAATGGTTTATTGAACTTAATTATATGAAAGTTGAAAATGACAAGGTGCAAAGCTGATTTGTTGGAGAGTAAAGCTAGATGATACTAAAGGATGAACTATTCCATTACTGGGAGAGATGAGATAAAGAGAGATGATATCAAGGAACAGATATTTTTTTTTATGGTTCAGGTCCTAATCACAAATGGCAAGCAGGTCCCCAAGCACAACCCTAAAGGTGTTAAACAATACCAGGGAAGCAGGTAAGTAGACTCAAAGAAAACACGCAAGGCTGAGCACTAGCACCCAGTTTATATTTATTCAGCTAGTTTATAATGAAACAATAAACTCAAAAACATAGTGTGATTCAAGGGAAAATAGTGGTCTGGACATACAAGTTCATGCAAAAACTGGAAGGCAGGTTACAGGCGAGACTATGTGACACAGAAGAAAGTATTGACACCAAGCAACTGGAACTCTTCAGACAATCTCAGATGTAGGAGACCAATGCAGGGAAGCCCAGCATTGACCTGGTGCTGATATGAAGCATAAAGATCCAATTTGCATTTGAGGGTCCAGATAAAGACAGATTGGTCTTGAGATGGTCTTTTAAAAACTCTAGTTTCTACGAGACCGTAAACAGACTTACTAAAGTCTAGGATAAAGTAACTCGACACAGTTTGTCTCTTTTTGTTATCATTTCACATCTAATTGAAGTGAATAACTATAAGTGTAAACCAGTGATTGACTCAAGGAGAAGTTGCAAAGTGGTTGCTCCTATTTTGCAAGCAGCCTGTAGAGGTTTTCTATGAGGCCTGTATACTTGGCCCAGTTTCCTTTTTTTTTTTTTTTTTAAAGTTTGAATTAGTTGCTAAAATGACCAGCGAGGAACATTAGTCAAGGTGTTGCTTCTGTCATTTCTTACACTGGCCTGGCCCCTGTCATCACTTATGCTCCTGATCCTGGACTTAAAGTTTGGCATGGAACAAACTGATTAAATCCTTCTAGTTTTCCTTAACACTTCAAAAATTCTTCTCCAGTAGGATACAGAATAATGTTGGTCTAAATTGCTTTAATTTACATATATCTAAATGCAAATTCTAGGACTAGATTCCAGAGAAAAATCATAGCTGTCCTACTTGTAACAAACATTTGCGGTATAAAAATGTCTAGATGAAAATAAAGCATGACTAAGCCAGATGGACGGTGAAGTGACATAACTAATAAGAGTTTTAAAAAAGCAATTGGTTTTATGATTTTGTAAGTAACAAGTGAGAATCAAAGAAAACTTTAAAATATAGAAGATTATAAGAAAAAAAATCACCCACAATTGCACTACCCGAAGACAGTAACTGTTGAGATTTTTCTATCTTTTCTCTATGTAGAATGTCATTATCTTTTTTTGCCTTCATATTTAATGTAAGGCCTTACTGGCAGGATAGGATTAAAGGCTGAGGCATTTTTAACCCCTATACTGCATGAAAGTTCGGTGGAAGGATGTCTTCAAAAAAAAGTTTTATGTGATCTTTTGGATATCAAGAACATTTTGGAAAGAGACTTTTTTCTTCATTCCATACTAATCACCACAGTTATCTAACTTTTTCAAACCAGGCATAAGGGTCTTTGGCATGGCCTCCCAGTCTTAATGTTTAGCCTCTATCACCCCTGTTTGCCCCAATTCCTCATCACACACTTGTGCTATTCCTGCAAGTCATGTTACTAGTGGGTTGGGTGTCACCAGGAATGTGGGGACTTGTCTCCATTAACTGAGGAACCTGGGGAAAAAAATACCAGCTACTTCCCAGTAATGGGAGAAGCTCCCTAAATTTCTTCCCAATTCTCCTGTTTCTACCTCCTCTCCTCTGAAAACACTTGACTTCCAGCCATGACACCATACAACATGGTATAATCTCCTTTAGGAAACTAGGTGGAGGTGGGAGTAGGATCTGCTGATTGGCAACTTTTGCCTCATAACCAGGAAGAACCCAAACAAATTAATTTTCTACTAAATTGTTTTGTCACATATATTTGATATAATTAGGATCATACTATATATGCAATTCTGAATTCTATATTTTATTTATATTACACCCAAGCATTTTTCAATGTCATTAAAAACTAAGAAAATATGATTACGAGCTGCATAGTGCTTAAGCATGAGTATGCATTTATGCACATAATATTGGGACAGGCAGCATAATGTAGGAGTCATGAGAAAAAGCTATGCAACCAGACTGAATTTCAATCCCAGCTCTGCCACCTATTACTAGCATAATTTAGGTAAATTAACCTCACTGAGTCTCAGTATCTTCATCTGTAAATGGGGATGATAACAATATATATTCATGTTGTGGAAAGTAAATGATCAACATATGATAAACCCTGAGAAGAGTTACTTGCACACTGGAGAATGCTGATACTATTTCAGTACATCGCCATGCTGCGTCATTACGATATGGGCTCTAGATAGCTAGCACTCAGTTTGAATCTGAGCTCTATTTATCTGTGTTCTTGGGTAAACTACCTAGTTTCTCTGAACTTCAGTTTTATCACCTATAAAACAAAAATGGTAGTCCATTATTTCAGGGTAGTTGTAACAATTAAATCCGACATTAAAGGTAAATTGGTCAGCACAATTCCTGGCATAAATTAAGTATTCAATAAATTACAACAATCTTTCCACATGGCCTGTGCCTAAAACAAAGCCTTCTAAATAGTAAGTGCTCAAAAAATATTTGTTGAATAGATGTTTATTAACTAAAGAGCTAGTTCACAATGTGCTTATGTTAATGTAAATGTTTATAAAGACCTTGAAAGATGCACACTAACTTGGTTATAGAGAATGCCTGTGTGGAATAAAATTAGAGAGTGTTAAGGGGGTTTCACTTTTACTTAAAGTTTACAATGAAAATAAATTCACGTTTTAATTTTATTACTTAAAACTAATTTTAAAGTAATTAAACAAAAATAAAGCAAGAACAGAGTCTTAAAGCATCCTGGGTTCAGTGGATGGTCACATTGCTACTAGTAGCATGAAGGAAGAAGCAGAGTGGCATACATGTTTCAGATCTTTTGAAGACTCTTCAGATCTCACTTTCTTCTGACCTTCCCTTTGACTCTGAATCTGTAGCCTATCTAATATAGTCAGAATTGTTTTTTCTGCATGAGTAGTTTTCATACACATACAAAATATTTTCTCATAAATTGGGCTGATTTTTTTTTAAAGATTATTTTCATATCACCATTTAAGAGACACGAGTCCCTCTTGGAGTAATATCTTGTTTTAACATACTCTTCACCAGGTGGAATTCTTTCATTGTAATATATTACATTAAAAACTTCTTTGTGTTAAGATGAAGTGATAAAAATTTCCTTGTGTTTATATAGAAAAAGAGCTTAGCACAGTTGGCAAGATATGAATTTCCCAGGGTTTGAAATTTCTCTGTATGCTGATGATTGCCTGGGTCTTGGGTCTTGCTAATGCCCTCCCCACTCCCCCACATGGACCTGGTGAAAAAGTAATTGGTTATCTTTGCAGTAGACTCTGTTAGGCATGTTGGGCCACTTCCAAGCAGCATTTCACAGATGAGGACACTGTGCCCAGAGCAGAACATGATATCACAGGAGGGGTTAATCATTCCACCTGCCAAATCATGCATGCAATGTACTGTCCATTGGGTGTGCTCACTTGTCCCCTTCGGCCAGCCCCCAGTTCAGACTAACTTGAAGTTTATTCTATTTTTTCTGCATTATACCTTTCCAGCCATGACACCATACAACATGGTATAATCTCCTTTAGGAAACTAGGTGGAGGTGGGAGTAGGATCTGCTGATTGGCAACTTTTGCCTCATAACCAGGAAGAACCCAAACAAATTAATTTTCTACTAAATTGTTTTGTCACATATATTTGATATAATTAGGATCATACTATATATGCAATTCTGAATTCTATATTTTATTTATATTACACCCAAGCATTTTTCAATGTCATTAAAAACTAAGAAAATATGATTACGAGCTGCATAGTGCTTAAGCATGAGTATGCATTTATGCACATAATATTGGGACAGGCAGCATAATGTAGGAGTCATGAGAAAAAGCTATGCAACCAGACTGAATTTCAATCCCAGCTCTGCCACCTATTACTAGCATAATTTAGGTAAATTAACCTCACTGAGTCTCAGTATCTTCATCTGTAAATGGGGATGATAACAATATATATTCATGTTGTGGAAAGTAAATGATCAACATATGATAAACCCTGAGAAGAGTTACTTGCACACTGGAGAATGCTGATACTATTTCAGTACATCGCCATGCTGCGTCATTACGATATGGGCTCTAGATAGCTAGCACTCAGTTTGAATCTGAGCTCTATTTATCTGTGTTCTTGGGTAAACTACCTAGTTTCTCTGAACTTCAGTTTTATCACCTATAAAACAAAAATGGTAGTCCATTATTTCAGGGTAGTTGTAACAATTAAATCCGACATTAAAGGTAAATTGGTCAGCACAATTCCTGGCATAAATTAAGTATTCAATAAATTACAACAATCTTTCCACATGGCCTGTGCCTAAAACAAAGCCTTCTAAATAGTAAGTGCTCAAAAAATATTTGTTGAATAGATGTTTATTAACTAAAGAGCTAGTTCACAATGTGCTTATGTTAATGTAAATGTTTATAAAGACCTTGAAAGATGCACACTAACTTGGTTATAGAGAATGCCTGTGTGGAATAAAATTAGAGAGTGTTAAGGGGGTTTCACTTTTACTTAAAGTTTACAATGAAAATAAATTCACGTTTTAATTTTATTACTTAAAACTAATTTTAAAGTAATTAAACAAAAATAAAGCAAGAACAGAGTCTTAAAGCATCCTGGGTTCAGTGGATGGTCACATTGCTACTAGTAGCATGAAGGAAGAAGCAGAGTGGCATACATGTTTCAGATCTTTTGAAGACTCTTCAGATCTCACTTTCTTCTGACCTTCCCTTTGACTCTGAATCTGTAGCCTATCTAATATAGTCAGAATTGTTTTTTCTGCATGAGTAGTTTTCATACACATACAAAATATTTTCTCATAAATTGGGCTGATTTTTTTTTAAAGATTATTTTCATATCACCATTTAAGAGACACGAGTCCCTCTTGGAGTAATATCTTGTTTTAACATACTCTTCACCAGGTGGAATTCTTTCATTGTAATATATTACATTAAAAACTTCTTTGTGTTAAGATGAAGTGATAAAAATTTCCTTGTGTTTATATAGAAAAAGAGCTTAGCACAGTTGGCAAGATATGAATTTCCCAGGGTTTGAAATTTCTCTGTATGCTGATGATTGCCTGGGTCTTGGGTCTTGCTAATGCTCTCCACACTCCCCCACATGGACCTGGTGAAAAAGTAATTGGTTATCTTTGCAGTAGACTCTGTTAGGTATGTTGGGCCACTTCCAAGCAGCATTTCACAGATGAGGACACTGTGCCCAGAGCAGAACATGATATCAGGAGGGGTTAATC
>NW_006494613.1:2908811-2928773 GCF_000325575.1 Pteropus alecto | reverse complement strand
GTGGAGGAAACTGCCAGTTGGCTGGAGATGGAAATTGTGGTCTGAGGCCTGGGGCATTCACAGATCCCAGAAAAAAGAAGAGAACCTCAGGTGATCAAGAAAGCCTGTGCTCTTTGGCAAAGAGTCTTGTGAATCTGAGATTTCGGAGAAAATAGCACAAGAAGATGCCACAGTATCAAATTAGAAAAAAAGGAAATGCTTGGCTTAATATATTTTCTTGGACAAGAAAAATATTGAATGACAAAGCCAATTTGTGTAAAACTAGAAGTAAATAAAATGTTACCTAATGACTTCTGCCCCCTTCTAATGGCCTCCATCTCTCTAAAGCCTTGCTATGGTGGAAAACATGCAGAACAAGAGGATTAGCAGACATTGGTTCAAATTCTGGCATTCACATTAACTAGAGATCTGACTTCGGCTCTGTTCTTTATCCTTGAAGGCTCTCAGTTTCCTCATGTATAAAAAAGGGATACAAATATCTATCTCACAGACTGTGGGAGAAGAACAATGAGATAAAGCATTTAGCATCTGGTAGATCTTCAATAATAATCATAATTATGAATGACTTTTATGTACACTCAGAAGATAGGGCTACCCAGTCTCAGCCTCTCAACTACTTGAAGTCTTCAAATTATCAACCAGCTTTTTGATTTAATAACAGAATTAAAGTGGTATTCTGTTACAGGTATTGTAGTTTAATAGAAGATATTTATGCAATGATTTTCTTATTAATTTAAAATTTTGTTCAGGTTAAACTCCAGTGAGATATAATTTCACATCCACTACTGTGGCTACAATCAAAATCATGGAAAGTAACAAGTATTGGCAAAGATGTAAATTGAAACACTTGAACATTACTGGTGGAATATAAAAGGGTTCAGCCAGCCACTATGGGGACAATTTAGCAGTTCTTTGAAAAGCTAAACACAGAATTACCATATGACCCAGCAATTCCACTACTAGGTATGCAGCCTAAAGGATTGAAAATAGGGATTCAAACAGATACTTGTATGCTAATGTTCATTGCAGCATTATTCACCACAATAGACAAAAGGTGGAAACAACCCTAGTGTCTTTCAATAGATGAATGGATAAACAAAATGTTTTATATACATGTAATGGAATGTTATTCAGTCATAGAAAGAAATGAATTTCTGATACATGGTACAACATGAACAAGCCTTGAAGACATTATGCTCAGTAAAATAAACAGGACACAAAAGGGCAAATATTGTTTGATTCCATTTATATGAAATTTCCAGAATAGGCAAATTCATAAAGACAGAAAGTGGATTTAAGGTGAAAAGAGACTGGGAGTTAGCAGAGAATGGAAAGTTACTGCTAAACGGTTGCAGAGTTTTTGTTTGGGGTGATAAAGAAGTTTTGGAAATTGATAGCAGTGAAAGTTGCACAACATTGTGGATATAATTAATACTACTGAATTGTACACTTAAAAAATAGTGAAAATGACAAATTTTATGTTATATGTGTTTTACCAGAATAAAAAATTCTTTACAAAATACATAAATATACGGTCTCTAATTCAAATTTTTTTAAAAAAAGAAAAAATAGGTTATACATTCCCATAACTCAAAAATAAAACCATTAAACACTGAAAATTTTTACTCCTCTCCCTGATCCCATTCATTTTGTTTCCTTCACCACTTTCCACAAGTAACCACTGTTATTAGTTCCTTGAGTATCTTTTCAGTATATCTTTATGCAAATACCAAGCAAGAATAAAAATGAATTCGTATTCCCCTTTCCACATATACATACACAGCTGATCCTTGACAAAATGGGTTTAAACTGTGCCGGTCCACAGGAAAGCAGGTTTTTTTCAATAAATACTGCAATATATTTTCTCTTTCTTATGATTTTCTTGGTGACATTTTCTTCTCTCTAGCTAACTTTATTGTAAGAATGAAATATATAATATATATAACATACAAAATATGTATCAATCGACTGTTTATGTTATCAGCAAATCTTTCAGTCAACAATAGGCTATTAGTAGTAAAGTTTGGGGGAGTCAAAATTCATACTCAGATTTTTGACTGTGTGAGGATCAGTGCCTCTAACCCCAGTGTTGTTCAAAGGTCAACAGTATTAACATACATCCATTGTTTTATGTCTTCATACATTCATTTAAAGATATATCTTAGAGACATTTCCATACCAGTATATAAAGAGCTCTCTCATTCTTTTATACTATTGTATAACAGCTATTGTCTTAATATACTATAGATAATTTAACTAGTCTCTTTCTGATGAAACTTGAATCATTTTGAATTTTTGAAATTTAGAGATTTTTGCTGTATAACTATATGTTTTTCATTTGTATGTGAAGTTTTTACTGTAAGATTTTTCATTTGTATGTGAAGTTTTTACTGATTTAAATTGCTAGAATCAAAGAGTAATGGCAGTTTTTCAGATTGGAGCAAGTGGAAGGAAGATAATTAGGGTAATGGAGTATATCCAATTCTCCCCACCCTCATCTCCATGACACAATCCAGGCAGCTAACTCTTCCTAGGGCAAAACTTGTTTTCAGATATCCTAGGGGTAGGTGAGAAGAGTGTTGCTTTTGGCTGGAGGGGGATGAGGTTTGGAGGAGAAGGCAGTCTGTCCTCTATGTGCACTAGATCACAATTAGTATGAAAAGTAGGCTGTGAGTCAATAAGTCTAATAAAACTACTTCTAATGTCCCACCAACCCTTTGATGCAATTTCCAAAGAGCTACCTTTTAAAATCTCAAGAAAGATGACCACCTGAGTTTGCAGATTTTGCACTATATAGCTCCACAATTTTTTGGTAGAAAACACAAAGTCATTCAATCATTTCCTTTGAGATGAGAATAAATAACAACAATGGTACATAAATAGCATCAGTTGGCTGTGGGGGCAAGCTGTCATTTCCAGAAGAAGGATGTGGTTTTATATCCAAGGGTGCAGCATATGATCATATTAAAAAATTCCAAAGATAGCAGAAATTCAAATGGGTTGGTTTTGTCACTAAGCTGCCTGCAGGTGTTCCATTTAGATCAGATGCCACATTTGCAAGCCAGAAGGAAAGAAGTGGGCTTTTGCTTAATTCACTGACTCTCAGAAGAAAATGAACATTTTTTTTCCATGACAACCTGGAATTTACTTCAGACGAGCTTGACATATTGCCGGCCTGTAGTCTAACTTTGTCTGAGAATGTCACTCTACTCTCTGAAGTTGCCAAGATCAGAGGCCAAAAGGAAAAAGAATGGGGCTTTTCTAAGACTGCTAGATGATATCTTCCCCACAATCCGTCCTGATGTGTCATTGCAAGTGTCTGGGTGACTAAGGTCAGAGAGGAAAACAAAAAGAGAGGCATTCTCAAGCCCAGAAATGGCTTCTGATAAGATATAATAACCAAGGGATGAGATGGGATCAGGACATCTATAACCAACCTGGGCTGGATCAGCATTTCTAAGATTTTAACCAAGAAATATTGATTTATGTTTATTATGCTTTATGGCACTTTAGAGCAATTTATAACACTTACATTAAGGGATGGATGGTCTGGGAGAAAAGCCAATATGGGCATGAAAAAAAGATAAAGTGCTGTCAGGAATAGCAACTTTCAAGTATCAGGTGCAATTTTTTGCTTTTGCATTTTATCTAAACTATTTAAAATGAAGCAAGAAAATGATTATTGATTTTTAAGTTGCACAAACAAAAAAACATGAGATAAATTGAATAAACTTAAAGTGATTATTAAAACACAGACACATATATTGTGTTTTATGTATATATATATACATACACACATACATATATACACACATATCCTCAATGGTTAAGACTAAAAAAGCAAAAATAAAACCCTTCTCTACATACTTATTTTTAAAATACACTTAAATGTACTCTATGTGAAATAAAGAGAACAAATAGTACCATATAAAATACATTTTTATTTCAAATATGAGTTATTTTCATAAAAAATGCAGAAAAATACTATGGGTCATTGTAAAGACAGTCACTTTTCTTCTTTAATAAATTTTGATAAATCAGAAATGTCTTTAGAGACCCAAGACACTTAGTTTTACAGATATAGAAGTTGTTAATTCTTTTCATGACTACCTATTAATATCATCAATTGTTAGTGTCAGGAAACACTTACAGAGGTTGAAATTTGCCAAAAGCATTTATCTAATTAATTACTGTAATCATTAGCAATTTTAAATTAGGAAGACATTTGCCGAATATTCTATACATCTTCCTCAAAACATGGCCCTATTTTAAAGAAGAGTCCAGGCTGAGATAAGAATAACAAAGAAGTTAAGAGTGATGTGGGTCACAGTGAAATTTTTTTAGGGTGGATATCATTTTCAATAACTTTAATTTGGAATTTTTCCTTTTGGAGAATGAATGTCCATGATTTTGCTGAAGAATTGAGTTTTGAGTTGAGTTTACAAAGGCTCAAGTAAAATGATTTGCTCATATCACATGGTGAAGTTCTAAGAAAACGAGGATAACATAAGACAGAAAGTTTAGGTTAGGTGGATGAGAGATGAAATAAGAAATCTTTTGATAAAATTGATAACAGTAGCAGTAAGTAGGTATGATTTTAGCAGGCAAAGTAACACTATGCTAATAGGATGCTGAAGACAAGATTAAATATGACTTCATTGCATATGAACAAACAATTTGGAAGGGAGAAAGCTGAGTATATGGATAAAGCAAAGTATATGGAAGAGTAGACCTCAGAAATCTTTTGTTTGATTTTGGGAAGATATGGTCCTAAATAGGGAAATAAGTGGGCCCACGGAAAAATATGTTCCCCAATTATCTGACCTCATGACCTTTCTCAGTCCAATAACTATTCTAAATTCCACTTATTGGTTTATACTATAGAATTTAGGTTGGCAGGGCCCTTCAAAGTGTGATCTGAATGTGATGCTCCAAAGGTATATCCCCAAACTCCCCATTTTTCCAGGCAATTTATTCCATTTATCCTTAAAACACACAAAGGGACTTCACATATGGTGGTGTATAGTCACTGAAGGAGTATTAATGAATACTTGGATGCTTTGTCCAGTTGTCAGCTTGCAATTCCCTCCCTCTGTCCCTAGAATCACACTTCCATCACACATAGATTCTCTCCATGAGAATCTTATTACTCTTTAGGCAGGCTTCTTGGGTAAAGACTCTTTCAGAATGGCTCAAAGCCAGCTCTATTTTCCCTACGAGCTTATTGGGGAAAGTGCAGCTCCTTCCCAGGACTCTCTTGTCTCCCCTTACTCTGCCACCAGGTGGGCAGCTTTAGTCACTCCTGTTACTTTTAAGTTTCCTAAGTTTATGTCTGGCCGCATTCCTTATCCCTATGCCTCTCTCCAACCCCAGGGACGAAAATCTAGCTTTCCACTCAAAGCTCAGACTTGGCTTGAGAAGATGGGAACATAGCACTCTGATTACCCCTCCTTCTTCAACAATTCTCTTTTCTTGGCTGACTATGGTGATTTCCTATGCTAGTAGAACCAGTTTCATTCCCTTAGCATGTTCTTTGTAAGGGGTCTGTCCTCTCAATTCACTTGAGTATGTTTACCCTCAGCCTTTGATGCCTCAGACAAAACTGAATTTAACGTTGTTACACATAAATATTTAAATATATTGTTCTTATATA
The DNA here is from genome assembly GCF_000325575.1 of Pteropus alecto. Taxonomy (NCBI): domain Eukaryota; kingdom Metazoa; phylum Chordata; class Mammalia; order Chiroptera; family Pteropodidae; genus Pteropus; species Pteropus alecto. The sequence goes on along the minus strand of NW_006494613.1, from coordinate 2,923,120 downwards.
ACATTAGAAGTAGAAAGACTCTTTGGTGCTCTCTAGTATATGAATCTTTTATCATATTAGTCATTCAGCCTTAGCTTAAATATATTCATTGGTGTTGCGTTCATCACTTTTGCAGCAACCAGCTTCATTGTGGGGTAACCCACAAGGCTAGATTTTCCATATATTAACATACCACTTCTCTCACTGTAATTTTGCCTTATCTATCCTAGCTCTGTCCTCTAGAGCAAACACTGAATTTTCAGTGTTAGCTTATAGGATTGTGTCAAAATTCAGTGCTGTGTAAAGATGGTTGGGTAGTCAGCTGGGAGAAAATGGCAGAAATGGGAAGAAGTGACTTAATTAACCTATCCCTGGGGAAAATGGTGGTCAAGAATCATATCATCCAGATACAGCAAAGACAAGACAGTTGCAAGCAAGAATTAGAGTTGAAAGATGGAGTGGTATATTTTGTGAGCGTGTTTGTGTGTATTAATGGGTTGCTTAACTCAGGACCTGTAGCATGAAGATATGGCTGCAGATGTACAGGTAACAGACTGTAACTGCACATCTAAATGAAGTCTCCAAAAGTGAAGTAAGGTTGGTTGACAGATTATGTTCTTGGGGAGGGAGAAGAAGGATACAGTCAGAGCAAAACTTAAAAAAAATTAAGATATTTTATATTGTGACATTTCCTTAGGCAGTTAATATATAATTATTCTCCTCTAGAAAGAAAAAAGGAGCTTAAGGGAGCTGACCTGGCCATGATGGTAAGATAAGAGTGAAAGTTGGTGTCCCATGAAGCCAAATCTTGTAGAGAAATATCCCTGCTGAGATTCCCAAGAGATTAGCACAAACTTGAGGTTTAAAAATATATATATATATATTAAAGAAGTGCAGTACTAAAATAACCAAAGGCCTTAAAGGAATTTTCTACCTCTTTCAAAGTCAGGAGCCTTAGTGTATCTTTATGTAAGAGGGAGTAGACTGGGACCACAGTAAATGTTAACTCCAATTTTAAATGCCAGAACATTACAGATATAACTGGGATCGGACAAACCCTTTCCTTTCATCCATCATATTGGCCAGACAAAACATGGCTCAGAAACTCCATTTGGGTTCTTGAACACATTTTTTAGAATTGGTCTTGAGGTGGTGCTCTTACTTGAACCCAAGGTTCTTATAAGGCTAGATTCATTAAACAGATCAGGATCTTGTCTAGACAAATGATGATGAGCTCTTGATAAAGGGTACCCGCAGGAAGGACACCAATCTAATGGCATTCAGATTTACTAAGGAAGTCTGGGTGTCTGCCTTTTATTCAATGTCCTCCAGACCCAGACAAGGTTGTAGATGCCACGAATACCCAATAATTCATTCGCCAGAGAAGCAAGAAGAGGCCATAGCACCTGGATGGTGTGTCTTATTTGGTTGGGTCTAAAGGAATGAAAAAGATAGAAGAGAAGGTATAGTTCTCCTGCAGGAAAGATAATGATTCTTACCAATGCACTGAAATCCAGGGTGGGGAAATCGAACCAGTATTGAGTGGCCACAACATGAAACCCTCGAAAGTCTGAGGATGGCTCATCTGAGTGTGGCAACCTGGGCTTAGGTCATGGAGGGAGGATGGTCGCTCTGAAGTGGGGCTGTGTGTAGTTGCTTCTTAGATGGATGAAGCCAAGAGGTAAGAAATGACTTTGGGGGGACCAAAGAGAAGGCATCAGACAGGGGAGGAGCATCCCACCAGACTCAGACAGCAGAGGTCCAGGAGGTGACTATATATAGTGCCAAGCAGGCTGAAAGTGAGAATTTAGGTCCTGCATGAGCCCCTGAGAACAGAACAGAACTGCCAAGGAACCTTGATTCCAGTGAGGGGATCCCACTATGAGGGGTTACAGTGACCAAAGAGGACAGCGTTCTTTTACCATCAGGAATTATCTCAGTTCTTTCCTTTTCTCATGTACAGCTTCCCACACTATCAGCAAGAGGAAATATTTCATTGTTTTTAAGAATAAAAATTGTGTTTAACTCAAGCTAGTTAATTATCTGTCTTATTGGAGCACTTAGTTTATAAATAGGATTCTTTTTTTCCCAAACAGTAGCACTAGTTACTTCTTATTTTCATCTTTGTATATAGAGACTCATTTTAGGCAAGATCTCAATTTGTATCAAAGAACACCAATTTTTGACTTCTTCGCCAAAGAAAATCTTGCCAAATGGAGGTCAGTTTTGAAAAAAAAAAAAGATAAATGTACATGTCTTAAAGGTTTAATTGTATTATTTCCCTCTTTATACTCTGATTACTTTGACAGATGGGATCTTCACAATATATTCTTTGTTCAGCTGGAAACCCCATGAAGCTGTAACCTGAACCCCTTATCCTGAGGCCACTGGAAGGCATCTTCATCCAATGTTGTCTGCAGACCCCAGCAGAGAGGGGGGTAAAGGGTTATTAAGCCACCTGAAATTGCTTTCAGTGTACTGAAAAGTAGTTGGGTCATTTCAGGCCATAAGAGGGTGGCAGAGTGCCTGACTGCCTACGTCAAGCAGTGTTTATAAATTAGAAATTACCAGCCATTTGGGTCTTTGCTGATCAGTCAGAGTCCTGGAAGACTGTGCCGATGTGCCTGGGGCAGAGTTGTTACTGGGCCAAACAAAACATAGCTCTTGGTTAATTGGTCATGATTTGCCTATCTGGTGGTGGTACTGGAGGAGACTTGAAATTATATGTCCCTTCAATTGCAGTGCTACATGGCTAATTATTCCAACTAATAGCAACCATGAAAATCATTCTTTGAAAATTCTGTTGCCAAGCACAGAAACTGACCGTAGAATCCAGAGACAAAAAGATAGTCCCGTATGATTACCACTAGGTATATTTTACTTGTGTAATCGAAAAAGACCTGTTGAGCACCTACTATGTGTCAGATAGGAAGCATGATTGAACTAGAATCCCCTCCCCATTTTTTACTGAGTCATTACTAAATACTTGAAACTATTTTAAGCCCTTTATGTATATTAACAGATTTAATCTTCACATCAACTCTGGGAGGAACGTATGGCTAATTATCCCATTTTACAGTTGATAAAACTGAGGCTCAGAGAGTTAAGCAAGTTTTTCAGGGGGCTAGCGACTAGAAAACCATATATCTGTGACATGGATGCAGCCAACAAACTTCTAGAAACTATTCTTGCCTTTTGTTTTCCCAAATGTCTTGCCTGCATGTCCACTGGCAGTGAAACCGAGGGCTAGTGACCAGGACCACCTCTGGATTTGCTTAGTTTCTAAGAAGCATTCCTGACTAAGTCTAGACAACCCCTAAAAGACTTGCCTTTATCTCTCCAGGAAGGCTGGAACAACTCCCAGCCTGGACTCACTGTCTCTCAACAGCTGTCTCCTATCCTCAGCTCAGCCCAGTATCCCCTGAGTGTGATTCATGCCCATAGCCTAAACTGAGCACAGATGTATGTCTCTGAAGTCAGTCTACCTTTCTCAGTTTCTCTCTCACTCCTTGCCACCTTGGATACCGGTCCTGTCATGACTTTCCTATCCATTCTGCAGATAGGTAGCCAGACACAGCCACTGCTTTGGGGTAATTCGAGAATGGGAAGAATAAAGTGAGGTGGAGATAAAACATTTTGACCAAAGGGAAAATGGCTAGAAAGGTACAATAAAACAGACTTTAAGTTAAATGTGGCAGATTGAACACAAATGCTTATCTCCCCAAATCCTCCAAATGACAAGAACAAAGAGCAGAGGAGCAGACAAAAAAGGATTTGAGCGTTTTTTTTTATGTTGTTGTTATTTTATTTATTTATTTATTGTTACGTGCCCTTCTTCCCCCAGATAGATAGATAGATAGATAGATAGATAGATAGATAGATAGATAGATAGATAGATAGACAGATTTATTTATTTATTTATTTATTTATTTATTTATTTATTTATTTATTTATTTCTTAGATATTTACATGCCTGATGGAGAGAAGCCAAGAACAACCACAGAACTCTGAAAAGACTCAGGGACTGGAGGTACTAGGCAGCTCAGAAGGAGGAGGTGGGAATGTGCCTGATCCCAGATGGATTAACTGAAACATTATAGGGAATAGTTGTATTCCCAGATGGATTTTCTTATTCACATGGTGGGTCTGCTGCCCCTCCATGATTCTGCAAAAAACTGCAAAGGTTATCATCAAGAGTCTCATCAAAGTGAAGCTCTGGACTGGTGGATACTCGACATACTGACCACAGAAGGGAGGCTAGCACTGAAAACAAAGGCATTAGATGATTTTCTGCATTCTACATGGTGACATGCCTGGACCACTCTTTCTCCTCCCTTCTCCCAGAGGTCCCAGATTCAAGTGGCCAAAATTACATTCCACTTGGCAGGAGAATAAAGAACCAGCTTTAGCAAAATTTACTAGTCTGAAAAAAAAAAAAAACACTTGCATTCCATAAACCTGGTCTCCCATATCTTATTCTCAACTCTTTAGAAACTCACTCTGAAAAGGAGTGATAGCCAGTGTTTTGAGAAAAGCTGCTATTATTAAATACTAAATCTAAAATAGAGAGGAAAAAAAACAGAGAAAATAATTTAAAAAATTAATTTTAATTAATGTAATCAGATAGTTGAGAAGAAATTGAATTTTTAAAACAAGAACAAAAAATAATTTAGGGCATCTCTTAAATAGAAGAAGTAGAAAAATAAATTGAAAATAAGAGAAAAAAAGATAAGAAAATTAGAGGACCAAGTTAGGATATTAAATAGGCAGATAATAGGAGCTCTAGAAATTGAGAAAATAGAAAATAGAGTAGGAAGTAGTAAGGAAATGATCAAAGAAAACTTGATAGAACTCCAGACATGAATTCTGACATAGTCCTTCCATATAGTGAGAACTTGATAAATATTTGGAGTACAAATTCTAAAGAATTCATTTACATGCTATATAATAAAAAAAAAAAAAAAGACTCTTATCAAGAAAACTTTAGATAAAGAAAATTTCTCAAAATCTTGCAGGAAAGTATCAGCATCAAAATGCTTTTTGACTTCACACTAGCTACCCTGGAAGCTAAAATTCAGTGGAGCAAAACCTTCACAATTTTAAGAGAAAATTATTTACAACATAGAATTCTATACCAAACCAAATCAAGTATGAGGATATAATGAAGACATTTTCAGACAAGCAATATAATTTCAAAATAGTTATTCATCCCTCTCAAACATCTCCCTCCCCCGCCCCACCCCTCCCCCACCACATACACCAGATACACTCACTTTCTTGGAAGGATGCTGGCATATGTGCTGCAAAGCAAGAGCACAAATTGAGAAAAACAAGTAATCAGGACCTGAGATCCAATGTGGGATAGAAGCTAAGGGAATTCCTAAGAAGATGAAGGAAAGTCTCAGGAAAATAACTGTGCTGAGGCTAACAGAGCAATCAGTCCAGATCAGAATGGGAAAACAGAGGATTCTAGGAAGAGTTTCGCCAAGAAAGCCATAAAGCCAGTATGCCTGACTGCATTTGTAAGAGTTTAGAGTTCAATCAGATAGATTATGAGCACAGTAATGATACATATAAGCAAATAAATGAAGCAATTATTAAAAACAGAAAAAACTGAAGATTATATAAGAAAGTAAATGCAAACACATTTTCCATAAGATTCAATGTGAACAAAAATTTAACTTAAACATAACAACGCAAACACTAAACATTGATTTTTTGAAAGTATTCTGGAACTATGATGGAACGATGGGGTAACAGGAAGTATGTATGTGGGCAATGATGTAAGACTACTAGATCCTAGTCTATTTCACAAGTAAAGAGATAATTTACAAATGCAAAAAAAAAAAGCCTAGAAATAGCAGTTTAAGCAAATTATTTAGAAACATGTAAATAAATGGCATAAGCTACAGCCATACCAATAGAAAGTCGTTTCTTTGAAGCATAGAACTAAGGGGCGGAAAGCAGGAAATATTCTTTTTAATTAAAAGAGTTATACCACTTAAATTTTTAAATGAAGTACATATGTTTAGATAGAAGTAAAAGTTAGATTGGAAAAGAGAGTGAGAAATAAAGAACAAGGGGAGAAGGGAGAGAGGGAGGATATAAGGGAGGAAAGAGAAGGGATAAGAAAGGAAGGGAGGGAAGAAAGAATAAGAGAAAGAATGGGAAGAAACATAGCATATCATTAGAAAAGTACTCAATGAAGTGGTACTGAGTGTTTTGGGTTTTCAAAGGATAGAGCAGTACACCAGGGCAGTCAAGGCAGGATTTCACAAAGGTGGTGAAACTGAAAGGACAGGTATGATTTAGACAAGTGGTGAGGATTATAGAAGAAGGACTGATGTAGCCAGAGGCACAGTGTGAGACAGTCACTGAAGCAAGACTACATGCAGTAGATTCGAAGTGCTGGTAGCCCATAGAATAATACCTTCATATGAAATAAAAGATTTGGTAATTGTTTAAGCTAAGTGGTAGTATAGGGGAGTTCTATCTTTATAATTTTGAATATTTCCTAGTCTAAAAAGAATAATAAATGGTACTCACTTGAAACTGGTGCAGTCCCACCCAAGGAACAAAAGGCTTATGAACAGATGGTAGCCATCTGCCAATTTAAAGGGTGCCTTCTACTTCCCAGTGGCAGCCACATGCCAAGGCACATGGGTTGGTGATAGAATGTGAATGGAATTTCAGTCCCTTCATTCCCTGAGTTGGCTGAGGATTCCAAATTACCCCCTCTAGGTCTCTGATCCTGGGGAGCCAGAAATTACAGCTAGGTTGAAGAGGGGAATGTGTCTGTTCATCCCATCCTTGCTCCTGCCTTCCAGGCACAATGCAGTACTGAGCTGTGAGATAGAATGAGTACTAACTAGCATAAGTCTAGAACTTTGATCATGACCCTGTACTAGATTTTTAGTTGAATAAATGAGATTATATTTGTAACTAAAGGTGGCTGGGTGAGTTTTTATTATGTGAATACTCAAGATGTCATCCAAAAACAAGTTTCCAGGCCAGATCTAAAAATCGTTTCCTGTGTCCAGCTGGTGCATTAAAACTATTATGAAATGATCTTATTATGTTAATGGAGGTATATCTATTATCATCAGTTGAAAAAACAATAGAAGAATGGGATGTCCATCTATTACTGTCATTCCTGGATATAACGCCTTAATACTTAAATATTGTCAAGCAAAATAGTACCATAATTTTATGTTCCTAAAGAGCAATTCAAAAAAGGCTATAAAAATTTAACATGATAAATGGAGAAAGTCAAATAACTCTGCAATGGTATCATATCACTTTGACAGATTTAACTTTGAGTTTACTCAATCTAATTTCACTTAAATTAAAAAAAAGTTTGATTTATATATCAGGATGTCTTGAATACATACATACATAAATTTCTTAAAATATCCATAATGTTTCAAAAAGATCACAGAAGTAAAATGAGTTTTGGAATTTCTACCATCTACTGACAAAAGTGTGTGAGCCCTTGTCTGGTTTTGGTTTTTTAAAAGCATTTTTATTGAGATATAATTCATATATTATAAAATTTACTAAATTAATTTTAATGTATTCAGAGTTGTGTAATCCTCACCAAAATCTAAAGTTAAAACATTTTTATCACCCCCCCAAATACTTCATCAATTAGCAGTCACTCTCCACATCCTACCCCCACCCTGCCACCTTTAGGCGCTCTACTCTACATTCTGATACTATAGAATCGCATATTCTGGACTTTCATACAAATGGAACCATATGATATGTGATCTCTGGTGATTGCCTTCTTTCATTTAGTATGTTTTCAAGGTTTACCCCTATTGTAGCATGTGTCAGTACTTCATTTCTTTCAATTTCTGGACAATATCTTGTTTTATAGACATACAGTAGATGGACATTTGAGCTATTTCCACTTTTTGGCTCTAATAAATAATACTGCTGTGAACATTCATGTGCATATTTTTGTGTGGATGTATGTTTTCCTTTCTCTTGGGTATATACCTAGAGTAAAATTACTGGGTCACAGTAAAGCTAAACATGGTATCTCTATATTTAACTTTTTGAGGAACTTCCAAACTATGTTCCAAAGTGGTAGCACCATTTTACACGTCCACTAGCAATGAAGGAGTGTTTCAGTTTTTCTACATCTTTCTCAACACTTGTCATTTTTTTCTTCTCTCTCTCTCTCTCTCTCTCTCTGTTTCCTTCCTTCCTTCCTTCCTTCTTTTCTTTCCTTCTTCCTCCTCCTCTTCCTCTTTCTCCTCTTCCTCCTATTATAGCCATCCTAGTGAGTGGAGGTATGTCTCCTCATGGTTTTTATTTGCATTTCCCTAATGGAAAATGATATTGAGCATTTTTCATGTGCTTATTAGCCACGTGTATAGCTTCTTTGAAGAAATGTCTATTCAAATTCTTTTCAAATAGGATTTAAAAACCTATTTTTAAATGAAATTGTCTTTTTTTCTACTGAGTTGTAAGAGTCCTTAACAGAAACTTGGGATGACAGAGGCCAGCCAAAACTATTCTGAGCTTAACATTTCCTAGAGAACTCAAGTGAATCTCAGCCATTACAACATCATTGTCTCTTGAGACTTTCACATTCAGGTACTTTGCTCAGAAAACACCAATATGTCCTTGTTTTCCTGCTTTATCTGTTTCTTGTGGTGGTCCTTTTACCATGTGTTTCCCCATACCTCATCATCAAATTAAGTTTTGAACACAGATTTCCAGTGCCTTGTCTTTCTCTATAGCACCCCCTCTCCTCAATTCCACCCTCTCCCAGCATAGTCCAGACCCCCATTATTGGTAGGTGGAGAGAAGTTGGTCTGCCATGATAAAGGCCAACCAAAACCTTGGCCATCCTAGAAGTGAGCTCTTAAGAGGAGAATATCTGTCAGTGTGCCCCCATGTGGCCCAAGTAGATGAGCCTCTATGTCTACACTTATACACCTTTGCCCATTACTGGATGCAGGTAACCCAGGGAGGGAGATACCTTGGGTGAAGTAGCTACACTCTGCAACCGAAGCTGACTCTGAAGGAGCTGCCTGCAGCTGGTGGTCAGCACATTCTTCCCTGAAAGAGTATCAGGGTGGCACATCTGGGTTACTGCCACATATCCCATGCCACACCACAAAATGTGTTCTTTTTTACCCCGCACAAATGAATCCTTACTGAAATTTCACCTTTCTGACATTAATTTCAATGCAAATATTCCTGCATTAACCCTTTAAGCTGGTACTCTCTATTGATTGCTTGATGAAACAACTTCTTTCTCTTCCCAAGAGATTTAAAAAGGGATCGAGACTGCATTAGACACAGGGTCCAAAGAGTACGGTGCAGTGTGAGGGCAAAGGGCATAAACAAATGTTACGATTTTGTGTCAGGCTATCTCTTCATTTTACAGATAAGGAGACCAAGGTCCTAAAAGTGAGGTGACCTAGGCAAGGCCCTTCAATTAATGAGGCCAGAACTGAGCCTCGTCCTCTGAACTCTTCCTTTTGCCTCCTGTCACTCAAACACATTGAGAATTGTAGGGAGTCTTCCAGCAGAGGCAGAGTATTTCTCTTTAATATGCAAAAATGCTACCTGTACCCTGAAAAAATTATTTCTTCGTGTTTCACTTGTAAACGGAATAGAGCTGTGGTGCCAAAGGAGTAAACTCATTGCTACATGTGCACAGACTGTGAGAAATAATGGTTTACTAGTGCGGAAAAAAAACACAAAACAGGTGCTCTCCAACATCTCTAAATCCTATTTCTTCATCGCTCAGGTGGGAATAATGAATCCTGCTTGCTTATTTCCCAGTGTGGCTATGAAATTTTAAAGCTAGTGAGTGTACAGTATATTCTCATTTAACAACAATCAGGTGTTTATTTTAGAAATTCCTTTAGACTCAGTACTAAGTAAAAATATTAAAGAACCAGGACTGCCTGGGTTCCAATTACTCTTAATGAAGACCAGCTGTAAATTCTCTTCCAGCTGTACCATCCGTGTCTACTGGGTGGAAACCAGGTTTACATTTAGCGTTAAGATCATTTCCCAAATCCCTACATATATACCTTCATTGATATAATATTTGCTGGAATGCGTTTGTCTTCTTGAAATCCACTGGGCTTAGAATTAATTTGGGCTATTGTGCAGCAATGCTTTGTGTTTACCTATTGAATCTATTTTATTACAGGCAATTCCTATTTATTGAGCTCTTAATAAATGATGTTCCTTCCAGGGTTACCAATCCCATTTTCTAAAAAGCATCTTATAAACTTCAGATACTCATCGTTTTAAAATTATTTTTAGTACATAAACATTTAGAATTAAAAAATTATCTAATAAAGGCAACAAAAAAACAAAAGCAACAATTGTAACAAAAACAATAGGTTATATGTAAAGCAGGTGACAAAGAGAACAGACACTAAAAAAAGCATATGGCTTAGGAGTCTCAAGAGAGGTCCTGGGTATTGGCACTAGATGTTAATCCCTCATTAATTACGAAGTTTAGTGACCTGAGAAAGAATCTGCAGTGAGCAAGCTTACCTCAGTCATGCTTTCTATCCCTGTGCTCCTGCCAGCTGGGGTCCCTGGGCTAGTTTAAATTCTAGCAAAAATCTCATACCAATGCAAACATTTACATGTTATAGGGTATTTGGTTCCAAAGAAATGTAAGTATCTTTCAAAGTTCACATGACATTTTAAACATGTTTAAACTTGGATATTGGAAATATATGGTCACAGAAAGAAATCTAACAATGTAAATATATATATGCCTTACTGTTAAAATGTACAGATGAAACTTACCGGATTTCATTAACCAATGTCGTCATAAAATATAAACAAACAAACAAATAAATAATAAATTTTAAAATAAAATAAAATAAAATAAACTTGGAGTATTGACCTGTTGAAGTTACCTCATTTTGATGTATTCGTGGTGATACAGGATTTTTGTTTTGTAATAGTGATTCCTTACCCTTCACATTTCATTTATTCTTCTACATTTATTGACTAGAAAGTAAGGTGAGCAGGAGGGATAACTCAAAGGCCAAATATGACTTTATGTATCCCTTAATCATAGCTCTATAGGGCCAAGGGCTGACCTGCGAGGAATTATCATGCTGTTCCTGTAAAACAGTGATGCTAATGACCTGCTCAGAGCAGAGCCTATGCAATGACTTGCTTTTTCAGGAGTGCTGAATTCTTCTACTACTCTCTCCTGACCTCGCAATGAAAGAAGTTAAAAGGCCAGAGTGTGGCTACACAGAGAAAGTACATTGCTCTAGCTTCATTAACACAGTGCTCAAACCAAGCGAGTTGAACAGTTTAAATAAAAAATTATCTTTTCAACTCTTAAGTAAGTAGGGTTGATCTGTGAAAATTACCTATGGACTTTGTGCCAAATTAGGTAAACAATATGAATAGAGAGCTAGTTTCTCACCACTGAAAGATGAAAAGTCTCAAATCGGACCAGGAGGGACTCAAGTTAAACAAAAATAATTTCCAAACTTTCTGAAATTTAGAAAAATTTGAGTGAAGGTGGTGTTTGAATGTTTTAACACTCAGCGAAATCTTCCAACTCTAAAACTTTATGATTCTAAAACACATTCTATGTAATGTCTTTTCTTGGAAAGATGTATTTTATTTCTGACACCTGTAGTTCTTTCATTTTGATAGAAAAGAAGTTTTCTTCCTTTTAGACACATGCACTTATTCATTCATCAGACATTTAACAAGCAGAGCATCATTGGTATATAAAAGTAAATAAGCTGTACTGTTTCCTGTCCTCAAGGAACTTATACTGTAGGCAAGGAATGGGTCATTAATTAATTCATCAATATGACTTATTGAAAGTTTCACAAATAGAAGCACATTCTCTAGTTTTATGAGATGTTACCACAAAGAGCTATAACGAATCAGGTTCAGTGTTTATCCCCAGCACAAACTAAATACATTTCTTTTCAGAGCAATGACATATTTCCATGATACATGCGTTTTTATGAATTTAACTTATCACTACATAAGGTTCCTTGACAACTATAAATGTTTAAAAATAGAAATCAGCACCACCATAAAAAGTATAATTTCCTATAATCAGGAGAGCATAGAATGGCATACCATTTAAAAATATGTAAGTCATGTTTACAGGGATTTAAAACAAAATGTCTTGGTCATTTTAAAGTAATATAAGTGCTAAAGTACATAATGAGTAATTCCAGGAGAGCTTTTTTGTTTTATTTTTTTCTGAGAGTTGTGTAATTTAAATGGTTCTTAATTTTAAAATGTGTTTTTGGCCAAGACATTTAATGTTGAAAAGTGGTTATTCAGCATGCAAGAGACCATAAGCACTTTTCATAAGAATTTTTATTGTAATGCAGCATGCATTTTAAATTTTTTATTTACACGAAAGGCCCTAATGGATCTAATAGTTTTTCAGATCAATAATCATTGTTTTTAAAAGTCACTTAATTCAAATGTTGTAATCTGCATTATGAAAAAATCTCATATACATATTTACATCATAGCTCCTAGTGATCCCTTCATAACTAATTATATCCTCAGTGTCATGTTATGCACGTTATGATGGAAATATTTTTTAAAAACAATACTGCTAGAATATCAAAAGATATTATTGCATAAACAAGTACATTAAAAGTCACCTAAGGCTATGACAATGCTACAAAAATAAAAATGTTCAGTTGAGTCATCTTACTTGTAACTTTCCTAATTATGAGTTCTAACAAATCAACCATTGTGTGACGAGAACAAAAAAAAATTTTTTTTTTAATCGTAAGAGTGTTTGTTTACAATAAAATGTTTCTATTATCTTAGGTGTCTGTCAAAACAACTTATATAGACTTCGTTAGTCATTTTACAGATAAAAGGACATAAAAGCCACATGGCAGCCTGAAATTTTCCTAGGATTTGTAAGCTTTTTAATATTTAGAGTCAACTGCCCCTATCACAGTTTTATAAAACTGGTACCATTCCAATACTGCACACATATCAAGGGCCTTTGGGGAAAACAAAGAACTCCTTAGACCTGTCTCTAAATCTCCAATTTATATTCCTCTTCAGATTACACATTGTCCTTTGAGTTTTGAAAGAAGCAAATAAAACCTACTTCTTTCCCCTGTCCATCTTTGAGATGTATTTTTACTTCTCTGAGTTGTTTACCTAATTATTATTCTTTTCCCTAAAATAAACCCAAGAGAAATTTGATATAGTCAGCCTCTTTGAGTTTCCCATTTTGGGGGAGAAAGAAATTTTCCTCTATCCTTTTAGGTTTATTTAGTGGTCTAATAATCAAATAAACATGAGACAGATTAACAAGAGAAAATGACAAAATTAATCACCTATATATGTATGGGAACCACACATAGAAAAGAATCAGAGATCCCACATATATGAGAGGTTCTGAGACAGAAAGGGAAAATGAGGCATTCTGAGCTAAGGATAAGGTAAGGTACCTTGGGCTTCAGAAGGGAAGAAGGTCATTTACAGGATGATAAGAAGAGCAGATGTTCAATAATTAGAAGTTTGTTCTGCCCTGTAGGTAGGTCATAAAAAGTTATTTCTGGGATAATTCTTATGGGTGAGGCCCCTAATTTAAGTTCTGTAAGGGAGAGTTAAAAATTTCTCATGAGCCTACAGGCTCTGGATTGCTTTCAGCTCCAAATAATTCAAATGCCAAAGTAGCACTTTTTGGGGCATCTGAACCCCTTCACCATAAACAAAACAAATATATTGATATTTGTCCTGGACTATAAAAATGTATGCTCCGCTTTGCCCACCTGCACCCTACCCACAGGCACCTTTGACAAGCAACTGCAAACCTTAAGAAATGTCTGGTTTCTGGTTACAGTCTCTTTAAAAAATTAAATAAAATTCAGAATTCTTTATCTTACTTTTCCTATTCTTCAAAAAACGATCTCTAGTGAATGATATCACACAAACAAACAAACAAAAAATGTAAACAATTGTGATTTTAATGACTTTCTTTTAACCTACTCAACTCCACCATAAGACCACACTTCATAATTGATGGCCTTAGAATTGTTATATTATCAGTTCCTTCTTCTCATTTGCTTCCCCCTTTTCATTCCTTCAAGAATCCTCTAAATCATATGATTAACTTTAAAACCAAGAAATCTAATTGGAATACAATTGCCCCCCCTACTGCTCTTAACATTTTTTGGTGCATCTAAATGCGATCTGAATTTCAGATATGGTTTTCAATTTGACATTTATTTTCCTTCAGCATAAATGTGCTAAATCTTTACCTAAATTGGGTTGTTATCTTTTTTCTGCCCTTTTGAACTTAACACTAAATTAACTAT
>NW_006494613.1:2867912-2908784 GCF_000325575.1 Pteropus alecto | reverse complement strand
ATTTTATGTATATAGAGGATATTTTAAATTAATTCAAGAATATCAAGTTATTATGTCCCAAAGAGTAATTTATTAATCTATGAGAACAAAAACCACCAGTATGGTATCCAAAGGATTTTATTGTCTATTTTAGAAAAAATATTTCGAAGTATTTCTTCACTTACAGAAATATATGATTATTATATCAGAAAATAAGGAATCCGTTGGATCTGAGAAGATAAAACTGTGATACTAAAATGTTATTATTAATTTTAAAATAAGACTAAAGAGACTCACTGGCAAAATATAGTGAATTTTGGGAGTTCCCGAGACTGCTGTTTAACTAGACAGGGTTTAGAAATTTGATCTATTTGTTTCTCTCCAACTTCCATTATAAAATCACTTCTTCTCTCACCCCAAAGTTAAATAGTCATCTATCTTGGAATTAATGAATCCAAAATAAAGGAATTATTGTTATTAAGTAAATATTTTTAAACTTAAATATTAAAATAAATTCTTATTCAAAGGAAAAAAGAAGCTTCTATTTTTAAATTAGTAATGATGCAGACATATCTATGATATCTCAATTGTTCCTTAAGAAATAGCAAGGAATTTCAATGACATTAGCAAGAATTATATTTTATCTTGCAAGGTGAGATAGAGACAAAGTTTTGATTACATAAAGAACCATAGGGGAAATTTTGTCATATTTTGTCATATATAATCGAACAACTCATGGAACATTTTAAAACTGTATAAAATTAAAAATTTGCTACTTCTTATTGCTATTTAGAATGTTACTTTTGGAGTTTATACTAATTTCAATAATCTGGAAATCATGGCCACGTTTGAGACCTTAGATATCAGAAGATCTGGAAATTCAGTTAGAGTTACCAAATAAGAGTAATTCTTCTACTACTTGGGTGCACATTTCTGGTGCTTAACAAAACAGATAATGGAAAAAAAAAACCAAAAAACAAAAAAAACGGTATTTGGCCAAGGAGGTAGATTTATGGCTTCTTAGTAATCTACCACTTGGGAACATGGGTCTTTTGTGGTTAAAGGTATCTAAATAACAATAAGGCAGTATCACAAAGCAGGAAACAGACCTTGGCTCTCCTCAATGTTGGGTTATTGGGGTTTGGAGAGGGAAACTTATGTCTCCTGACAGACACAATTTTTAAACATTTATAACTTGGTCATCTATTATCATTTTAAACCACTTTGTCCATGAAGGGTGACACTTTGTGGCAAGTCATATTTTATTTAGGGTAAAAACTTTTTTGAACAAGTAAAAACATTTGTCTTTAATGGTAATTAAATACCTGACAAGTTAGAATCTTTAAAGAGAACAAAATGAGCTAAGTGCAAAAACAGGTTTCTAATGTTGTTTCCAAAAATAAAATAAAATAAATAACAAATGAATAAAGGAGATTAATGCATGAAGTATTTCCAAATCAGTGAACCCAAAACATCTTTAAAATAAATGTAATTATTTCTGTATAGAACCCCTAAAAATAACAGAAGATATTGCTCTCATGTAATGCATGCAATTATCAACATATTAATCACTTCTTTTTTTGTTTTATCCTGTTGTAACTTACTTTCACTGAATATTTTGACCTTAACAGCACATCCACCCTGCATACACCTCTGTTTATTAATCAGTGCAAACTTATTCACTTCAATTCAATACAGGACCCATGAAATATTTTTAACTTGGTCTTTTATTGGATTAAATCTATGTTCATAAAAAACAAAGTGGCTATTAAACCTCTACAAGATCATGTTTACACTGTACAAATTCCTAAGATACATTCTTCAGAGAAATTTTTGAGGTTTTCTTCTAAGCCTATGAAACATGTCAATAGTTTTTTTTGAAAAAAGATAAAAGAATAAGTTGTCGGTATTAGGTATAAGAAATGGGGAAAAAAATCAAGAAGCAAATGCTCATCTTGAATGTGCACAGGGTTTTTAGAATTTTAGAATTCTTTGATTTTAGCCATTAAAATTGAGAAAATACATTGAATTAAGTTGAAGTTCTTTATTTTTCATGGAACTCCTATGTAATTTATTTCTTATAGCACTTAGAAATCGTGCTATAATCATTTTTTTCTTCAACTAGGTTGCATCTTTCGTGAAGGCCAGATCCATGATTTATATTTTATCTCCATACATTTAGAATTCTTTCTTTAAAGTAGCCATTCAAATATTTGTTGAGTGCAGAGCCCATATGACATCCTTTTGTAAAATTAAGAATAAAAACATATTTCCTTTAGGAAGATGCCACCTTGCATCAGGGCAATTAATGGGAAAGTATTGTTTCATCTTGAAACGGACATGTTCCTTGAAGCATCTACCTCTTTTGTAACTTATTTGAAATTAATCCCTTTAATTCAGGAATGAGAAGGAGTAATTTAACCACATGTCCTTTGAAGGAAAGTAATACCCTATGTCAATGTTTCTTAAATTTAAATTCAAGCAGTGGATTAAGTTGTAAGTGGAAAAAGTCTTATGGGGTTAAAGGTCTTATTTTTTTAGTATACTCAAAAGTAAACAAGTGTCTGGAGATGAAATTAGGAGGGTATGACAGTTTAGGAGTGGTAGGCTTTTCCTTATCTGAATGTGCATAATCAGAGGGCCATATGTTTTTGCTGAAGACTGATAAATTGTCACTGTACTTATAATACCCCTCAAGCCATTCATCATCAGCATCTGAAAGTTATGAAATCTCAGAATTAATGACCATGTTAAATTTTAGCCAAGCTCTCGTCCTCAATTTCATACAGTGCTAGATCTATTCTACAGGTAATGATATGAGGTGAGACTTAACTCTGAGTGAAATATAAGCAGATACATGTTAAGTAAAGAGGATGATGATTACTTACTTTGTTATTCCTTTTAAAGTAGAAATATGGCTTTTCTTGTCGAAAAACTGGAAACAGATGTCATATATTATTTAGTAAAATATTTGAGATAAAAAGTATTGTCAGTATACCTAAATTCTTAGAGATAAATGTCCTCTAATCTGAAATTACAATTCTGACTTAAGCAATTTATGGCCATTATTTCATCAGTGCTCAAATTTAATTTTCTTTCTTTATGCTCAGTATCCATTGTTTACATTCATATATTAAAATATACATATTTAAATTAATATGACATTAAATCTATAAAAACAATCAAGATTTATTAAAAATATATAAAAAATTCTAAAACTTTTATTTAGAAAGGGAACTCTTTCAAAGATCCAGCTAGATTGTATAAAACATAAATGACAAATTTTTCAATTACTCATTTTGTCACATATTACCATATGTGTTATTCATTTCCTAAAGATAAAAGCATTGGGATTATTAAATGAGAAATTATCTTCAGAAATGCAGAAATGCCATTAATAGGGAAATGATAGAAACAAACAAGTAGTTTTACTCACTGTACCAAATTTCTTAAATTTCACAAAGACCTATTGTTCAAAGGCCAAAATTGTCCCCAAATCAATAAACAGAATATGCTAAGGCTTAGTCATAAATAGTACAGTGGCTCATCCGGTAGGAAAAGGATTAGAAATGGAATAAAAAGAGATACTGGCCACTTTATCCTAGCCCAATCCCTATGCACCCCCTTCACCTAGGCTAGTGCATGCCAAACAAGAACGAAAAACAACCAATAAATGAAAGGAAACTCAAAGGTCACCCGGGGTCATTATTTTCACATACCTTTGAATAATGAGAGCATCGCATGTCAGCTAGAGGAGAACAAAATGTCACATTCTCTAGCTAAAGGTCAGCTTTGGTCAAAGGTCATAGGAGGGAGGCCAGGAAATAACCTAAGAGGTTAGGCTGGGATCACAAAGAGAGGTCACCAAATGTCAATGAAAGCAGGCAGCTGTTTGGAGATGAAACAACTGAGGCACCCTTTTGTGCTGACATTGGCTAGAAAAAATGTCTCTGCTGACATTTTTTTTTGAGCTGGCAGTTTTACAGGACATTGACATTAATGTACCCAACCCGAATTAGCCTTTTTAAAAGCAACAGTTTGGAAGTTAAGTGCAGCAGCTCCCAAAGAGTCATAACTGTGACATTTTTATTTCAAATGATTAATACGGCAATGGACTTCTAACACTAATTTAGATTTCATCTGAGCTCTTTCATCGTGACACTGTGTTAAAACAAGACCTGAAGACAGGTAGCAATCAGTAACCAGTATTTTCATATATTTAAGAACTATTATTATAATTTTTTAACTAAAAGATATGAGTGATTTTACATTTTACTGAGCTTGGCAGTTGGCAGATCTAGTAATAAAATGCATTCAAAGGGAAAAAAAGGACTGACACATTTTCAACTCTATTTTAAAGGAATTTGTGCAAAATGCTTACAAGATAAGTTCTTATCTGAGTATTAATCTCTTTTTCAAACTAATAAATTCCATTTTAAATACCAGTTCTCAGAGTAACAATGCTCAGAAGTAGCACTCCCAAGTACTCTCAGACATTAAACTCCACTGGGCAAAAGTTCAGAAAAAACAGACACTTTGAATTATTCAGCTACTTAACTTATGGTTGATCCCCCCAGCTGCTTCAGTTTTTTGTGGATGTGTGGATCTCTTTTACATACACACACCTGATACTGATCCAACATTAGCAGCTGTTTCCAGACAAGGCCAGAGCAACATCCTTTACTGATTCACAGGCACAAGACCATGTTTGAAATGCAAGATGAACTTTTCCATCCACCGGGTACCAACAAGTGGCCCCAATTTATGACTTGGACAGCTCCACTTTTTTCCTCCAAGCATTTTGAAACAGTTGTACCACCTTCTTAAAGTCAGTTTTGTTCCAATTCTACACGTTCTCAAAAGGAGGAACATTGTGCATATATACTGAAAAATAATAACAATAATGCAATATGGAAAGAAACCTCTCCCAAAAATCTCTATTCCAGATTACTCTTTTTTGTTTGTTCCTTCATAAACTCCTAGGGAGACTGCAGAACAATAATGCTCACCCCAGGATTACTTCAGGACTCACCCAGAGATAAAACTACCTTCCTACCTAATGGACCCTAGACATATGAAGCCTGTCAGGAGAACATCATAAATTGTGGGGATGAGAAGGGAGGGTGCAAGGAGAGCTACACAAACCCCTCGCACTTAGGAGAAAGAGTTATTTAACACATCAGGGAAGTGCATTTAATAAATGAAGTCAGTGACTCGAACATGTCATGTTCGATCTATACAGAGGTTCCTGAACTTTCTTTAAAAAGTCATTTTTATGCTAGTTGCTTTTCTTATAAAATTTTCTACACCTCTAGTGTATAAAATGGATGTGTAAGCAGCTGATTGAGAAATGGCTAAGGTCAAAGTTAATAAGGAAAGCAGAAGGTCTAAAAGCAAGCTGTCTTTTTTTCCCCTTAGAGTTCAAGAGACTCCATATGATTTGGTATGACATATTAATGTTTCTGACACAAAGCTTTTTTTTTTTTTTTTAAATCTGGTTTTGAATAACTGGTATTTGAGCAGTAATAAATGTAGACGGTGTACCATTGCTGGAATTACAAAAATGAACTTCCCCTTTCTAATTTCATTCATGGGCCAGCCTTTTATCTTTAAAGGTAGAATGATAAAGTATCTAGTCTGGAGACAAGTAAAATGATAGTTAAAGACTTGGAGAGATCAAATATTGACTTAAAATGTTAGGAACATAGAAGTTACAGGGTGTAGGAGCTGGTGAGGAGCAGAGAAGAGGGTGAAAATGTAGAATCAAGTGCCCCTTTGATGGTGGGAGGAAATATTCAGCAAGTAAAATACCAAATGGCATGGCTATTTTGGAAAATGTTTTTGTATCCCCTCAGTTTTTCTGGATCCCGGACATTTTAAGTTGTGAGTGTTTCTGTGTTATTTTGTCTCACAAAAGATTATAATATTCCCATCAAATCAACAAATGGCTTTGCTTCCTCGTTAAGAATTTAATTGAAACTTGGAATACATACAGTGAAGTTCATCAGATAAGCACGTGCCAAATTTAAGATTAATGTCTACTCCAAAATGGATGCTATAACTTCTCTGAAAAACTACCTCTTTCATCTTCAGATGTGATAAAGTTTAGCTTTAGATGATACTCATGGACTTTGAAACAGAACACACTTGGCAGAAAACAAACAAAAACAAAACAAAACAAAAACCTCAATACAGCAAAGGAAAACAAAAATCTCACTTGATTTTAGAAGATTTGAAAAAGCCACAATTATCTTAATGTATATGTTCCTCATTGATGGGAAAAAAATTGAAATCGCAGTACCTGAAAACTTGTGTATTTGCACACTTGTTTGCAAATTATTCTCTAAATGCATTGAAATAATTGCCTCTTCTGCTTTATATTTATTTGACATATTTTTTTTGTCAAGTCATGGTTCTTTTTCTAGTATCTGAAAATGTGCCAAACTAAATGTCAGTGCCTCTGTAAGGAAGATTTAGAGTTCCTTTGGAGCAAATAGAAGCCTCAAATGACAGACATGCTTATTCCGAATGTCCCTCCTGCAGGTGTGATTTACCTCAGAACAAGGTCAGAGAACACAGCAGAAAGAATACAGTTTGTTTGACTTGACATTCTGGGGCATTTCCCTTTGTTATCTCTGTATCATCTTCCTGTGGCAGAGAGCAAGGCAAGCCCTTGCCTTCAGGTATATCTGGCTGCCAGCCCTACATACCGTAGAGAGCTGCTGCGGATTTCACTTTATGAAAAGTTTCCATTTGACTTTAATGCTGTTAAAGAATCACAGGGGCATGATTTGAAATCTTCCCTCAGGCCAAATTCTGGCTGAAAAGTTTGCCCCGTCCTCTTGAAACAACTCTTATCTAGCCTTTTAGCTAAACTTTAGCAATCACACACTGTAGCAGAGTGGCTGGCGTGACACAGACTGGGTGGGAGGTACATGCAAGGCCCAGTCTCCCTACATTCATCGCTTCTAAGGTAAGTCTATGGAGTGAAAGGACAGAAAGAGACAGGCATGGAAATGTTTCTGCAGTCAGTCAATAAACCTTCACTTTTTACCTATTAGAAGGCAAAATCAGTTCTAGACACTGAAAATACAGTCATGAAGTCATACTTCCAACGTTTAAGGTGTTTAAGAGAGAATAAACCGGAGCTAGGATGTACTCCCTGAAGGTCTCAGTGGTGCTGCCTGCTATTAGATTTGGCTCCCCTCTTGTGTTGCCATCACCTTGGGAACTAAGAGGACAGGCACTTCTCTCAGTGCAAAGCAATTTTCTCCCTCTCTGACTCATTGCCTTGACCTCACACAGTGTCACACACTGATAGCTTAGGGGTGCATCTAAGGTAGCATTGGAGAATTTAAGGGTATAATCATATGTATTGTATGAATAGCATAAGTTTATTCAGATTATCAATAAACTTAGCAGACTTTTCAGAGTCATTCTCCACTAGGTATATTCCTTTAATTTTACAGAATTCTTCTAGTATGTAAAAGAGTTTCTCTCAAACTGTTCTCAGTCTTAACAACAAGACTTGCCATTATGGAGGACTTCCTGCCCAGTCCTTTTGCACCTCTCTTTAGATCTCCTTTCTTGACTTTTATATTATACCTGCACCTGCCTGTCATCCACTTCTCTGGCTCTTCCGCTGGAGGCTAATTCTAGTCCTCTCTCCAACCTACTGCCTTGACTTTTATGACCTATCTCTGCATTTACAAAGTAAGCCCAATAGATTTCCACATGTTTCCAACAATGAGAAAGACATTGATTTTGAAACTCAGCCACACTGCTTAGAGAAACTCCCTAAATACACCAATCACACAATTTAGGGAAGTAAGGCTTTTCTGACAAAGAGAGAGGGAAATGACCTATTTTAAACCAAAGTACTGAAAATTTCTACTTATTTTCATTCCAAGGGTAAAAAAAATGAAAAAATGAGTCATAAAGAAAGTGAACAATCTCCTTTGTAACCCTTCCCTTAGAGGAATGAACAATACTTGAGTAAGAATGGTCAGTTTATTCATAAAAAGACAAAAGGGCATTTTTTTTCTATATGGCTCCTTTGTGGGGCACCTTTTGACAAGAGGAAATTTTCTGCAGATATAAGGGACAATTTCTTCATGCAAGTCTGCAAGACTCCTTTCAATCCTTCTAGCATTTTCCCCTATCCTTTTTCATCTTTCCCTTCTAAATGAGATGGATGTCTATATACACTTATTTTTCAAATAGAAACACGAAATGGCATGTAAGTCCTGTATCACCTGAGCTTTAAATGGAAAACAATCCTTACGCAAGGCTGGTCTGGTCCTAGGTCCTAGCAGGTTACAGAATTCACCCTTTATAGGGTTTAAATGAAGAGACGTTAATGACAGAATTTCTTACAGTGTTGTAGGCAAGTTTTCAGAAACGAAAAAGTCTTACTAAGTCACCTAACAACATCACCACCTCCTAGGCTGAAGGGACCTGGAGAAGAAATAATGTTACCAGAACCCAGTGAGAACTAGAATCATGCAGGAAGAACTACTAATGGGAGCTGTAGTTTTAGAGCAGCACAGCAGCTGCCCAAGATGTGCTACTAAAGAAGGAGAGGAGCAGGGAAGAAATCCCTTGGCTTTTCTCCCTCCCAACTTATCTATTTCTTGCCAGTGCATTCTATGGACCAAATACAATCGATAATCTGCCAGCAAAAAGAGCTACTGCAGGGGTTAGCTTCCTACTGCACAGAGCAGGGAAGGGATGGGTGGAGAATGAATTTAGAGTGAGGAGTAGGGAATAATTAGCACCAAACTTGCCCTTTAAATATTTAGGGAGTCAAGCGAATTCATCCTAGGGTGAATATAAAGAACTTTCAGGAATTTAAAGAAAGCTCCTATATGAAAGGCCAATGCTATAAACTAAATTGTGTCCCCCTCCTCAATTCATATATTAAAGTCTTAACACCCTGTGTGACTTTATCTGGAGATAGGTTCTTTAGGAGATTATTAGGGTTAAATGAGGTCATAGGGATGAGGCCTCAATCTGATGAGAGTGTGACTTTTTGAGAAGGGAGTGAGAAAAATAAAGATTTCTCTTTCTTTTCTCCAAGTGAGGATACAGTGAGAAGGCATCCATCTGCAAGCAAGGCAAAGAGTCATCTCCAGAAACTGAATCAGCCAGCACCTTAACCTTGGACTTCCCAGCCTCCAGAGCGGTGAAAAAAACAAATTTCTGTTGTTTAAGACACCCAGTTTATGGTATTTTCTTATGGTAGCCTGAACAGACTAATACAGCTGGGTCTTGTGTTAGATACATAGTAGAAGAGAATACAGGCTATGAGTCATACATACCAGGATATTAAAAGTAACTAACACTTACAGATCTATAACTAACAGTTATAGATCTTGGGAAATACTCTAAAACTCCATTTTGTTTTGTTTTTTGTTTGAGTAATGAGTACACAAATTTCTACATCATTGACTTTTTAAAACTTATATTTGTTCTTATATATTTTCATTCTAGTATATTTTCCTTTTTCCTGAAATACACCCTTTAGAATATTCTTTAGTAAAAAATTGTTGCTAAAACTCAGTATAAGTCTGGTAATAGCTTCACATCAACTAGTTTCACTGAACATATAATTCTTTGATAGTCGTTTTCTTGACTCTTTGAAGATAGTTTTCATCATTTTTTTGGCTCCCATTGCTATTATTCTTTAGTAGGTATTTTGTTGTGCTCCTTTGTTTTTGGTGAGCTGCTATTTCACTACTGTGTGTCCAGGTGTGTGGTTTGTTGTTGGTATCTGCATAGGTTTCAGTAAGTTTTCCTGAATCTGTGTTCAAGTCTGTCATCAATATTGGAAAATTTGCAGCCATTATTTCTTTCTACCCCGACTTTTCTCCATTCCCTATATTCTTTTGTAAAATTCTTATTAGACATAAGCTAAACCTTCTAATAAGTCCCTTAACCTTCATTTCATGTTTTCCAAATCTTTACCCATGTTGTATTCTGAGTCATTTCTTCTACTCTATTTTCCATTTTAAATTCTCCCTTCAGCTGTGTCTGATATGCTGTTTAAACATTCCATTGATGTTTTTTCTTTTTCTTTTTTTTTTTTAAGTTTATTGGGCTAACAATTGTTAATACAATTATATAATTTTCAGGTGAACATTATAATTTGACATCTGTATATTCTATTGTGTGATTACCACCCAGAGTCCAGTTTCCTTCAACTACCATATATTTGATCCCCTTTACCCACTTCCCCCTCCCCCCAACTCCCTTATATTTGACCCCCTTTACCCCATCTACCTCTTCCTCCTCCCCAACCCCTTACCCTCTGGTAACCACTAGTCCATTGTCCATGTCCTTGAGCCTCTGTTTGTTCTGTTCATTTGGTGCTTTTAGGTTTATATCCCACGTATAAGTGATATGTGATTTTCAAATTTTTCTGTCTGGCTTATTTCGCTTAGCATGATTATCTCAAGGTCCATCCAGGTTGTCGCAAATGACAGTATTTCATGTCTTCTTATGAGTAATATTATGAGTAATATTCCATTGTATATATGTACCACAGCTTCTTTAGCCAATCATCTATTGTAGGATACTTCGGTTGCTTCCATGTTCTGGCCACTGTGAATAATGCTGCTATGAATGTCGATCTGCAAATATCTTTTTGGATATGGATTTTCAAGTCTTTGGGGTACATACTCAGTAGAGGGATTGCTGGATTATATGGTAGATCAATTCTTAATGTTTTGAGGAAACTCCATACTGTTTTTCATAGTGGCTGTACCAAAATACAGTCCCCCCAGCAGTGTATGAGGGTTCCTATTTCTTTGTAACCTCTACAACATTTGTTATTACTGTTCTGCTGATTATAGCTATTCTAACGGGTGTGAGATGGTATCTCATTGTGGTTTTGATTTGCATTTCCCTAATAGCTAGCGATGTTGAGCATCTTTTCATATATTTGTTGGCCATTTGTATGTCCTCTAAAGAGAAGTGTCTGTTCAGGTCCTCTGCCCATTTTGTAATTAGGTCATTTTGTTGTTGTTGTTATTGAGTCATATGAGTTCTTTTTATATTTTGGATATTAGGACCTTGTCGGAGGTGTTGCTTGCAAATATATTTTCCCATTCGGATGATTGTCTCTTTACCTTGTTGATGATTTCTTTTGCAGAGCAGAAGCTTTTTTTCAGTTCCTATGTTTTCTTCTATGCATTTTATTGTTTCAGGTCTTATATTTGGGTCCTTAATCCATATTGAGTTAATTTTGGTGTGTGGTGATAGACAACAGTCTAGTTTCATTCTTTTGCAGGTGGCCTTCCAGTTTTCCCAGCACCATTTATTGAAGAGGCTTTCCTTTCTCCACCATATGTTATTGGAATTTTTGTCAAAAATTATTTGTCCATATAAATATAGGTTTACTTCTGAACTCTCGACTCTGGTCCATGTGTCTGTTTTTCTGCCAATATCATGCCATATTGATTACTGTTGGTTTTGTAGTATAATTTGAAGTCCTGCAGAGTAAGGTCTTCAGGATCATTCTTTTTTCTCAAGATGGCTTTGGCGATCTTTAGAATTTTCTATGTAGAGAATCATGTCATCTGCAAATAGTGACAGTTTGATTTCTTCGTTTCCTATCTGGATGCCTTTTATATCTTTCCCTTGCCTGTTTGCACTTGCTAGGACCTCCAATATTATATTGAATAACAGTTGCAATAGTGAACAGCCTTGCCTTGTTCCTAATCTTAGAGGGAAGGTTTTTAGTTTTTCACCACTAAATATAATTTTGGCTGAGGATTTGTCATAGTTGGCCTTTATTATGTTAAGGTACTATCCTTCTATACCAATTTTCTTAAGTATTTCGATCTTAAATGAATGCTGCATCTTGTCGAAGGCTTTTTCTGCATCTATTAATATGATCATATGATTTTTACTTTTTCATTTGTTTATATGGTTATCACATTAATTGACTTGCATATGTTGAACTATCTCTGTGCCCCTGGGATGAAGCCCACTCGTTCATGGTATATAATCTTTTTAATATGTTTCTGTATTCATTTCACTAGTATCTAATTTAGGATTTTTGCATCTGTGTTCATGAGAGATATTGGTCTGTAGTTTTCTTTTTTGAGTTACCTTTACCAGGTTTTGGTATCAGAGTAATATTGGCCTCATAGAATGAGATGGGAAGTATTGCCTCTTCTTCAATTTTTTGGAAGAGTTTGAGAATAGGTATTAAATTTCTTTAAATGTTTGGTAGAATTCACTGGTGAAGTTATCTGGTCCTGGACATTTACTTTTTGGTAGGTTTTTGATGATTGTTTCAATTTCCATATTGCTTATCAATCTATTTAGATTTTCCAGATCTTGATTCAGTCTAGGAAGATTCTATTTTCCTAAGTACTGGTCCATTTCTTCGAGGTTACTAAATTTGTTATTATATACTTTTTCATAGTAATTTTGCATGATCCTTTGTATTTCTGCTATGTCAGTCATAATTTCCCCTCTTTCATTTCTGATTTTGTTTATTTGTGTCCTTTCTTTTTCTTTAGTGAGTCTAGCAATGGGTTTGTCAATTTTATTAACCTTCTCTAAGAACCAGCTCCTTGTTGTACTTATTTTTTCTATTTTTTTCGTTTGTTTTATTTTCAATTTCATTTATTTCTGCTCTAATTTTGACGATTTTTTTCCTTCTGCTAACTTTAGGACTCATTTGTTCTTCCTTTTCTAGTTTTTTAAGATGAAGCATTAGGTTCTTTGGGCTCATTCTTGTTTTAGGAGATAGGCCTGTAATGATATGAACTTTCCTCTTATGACCGCTTTTGCCGTGTTCCAAAAGTTTTGATATATTGAACTATCATTTTCATTCGTTTCTATGTTTCTCTTGATCTCTCTTTTTATTTCTTCTCTGACCCGGTTATTCTTCAGTAGCATGTTGTTTAATCCCTATGTATTTGTGGTTCTTCCTGATTTCTTTTTGCAGTTGTTCTCTAGTTTCAAAGCATTATGATCAAAGGATATGGTTGGTGTGATTTCAACTCTCTTATATTTTTGAGGCTATTTCTGTGTCTCAGTATGTGGTCAATTCTTGAGAATGTTCCATGTGCGCTAGAGAAAAATGTATAAGCAGCTGTTTTGGGATGGAAGACTCTGTAAATGTCAATTATGGCCAGTTGGTCTAATGTGTCATTTAAGGATGTTATTTCCTTATTGATTTTCTGTTTGGATGATCTGTCCATATCAGACAGTGGGGTATTTAGGTCCCCTACTACAATTGTGTTTTGGTCTTTTTCTCTCTTTAGTTCTGTTAGTAATTGATTTATATAATTCGAGGCTCCCTGATTGGGAGCATAGATATTGATAAGTGTTATGTCTTCTTCATGCATGATTCCCTTTATCATTATGAAGTGTCCCTCAGAATCTTTCTTTATTTTTTTATTTTAAAGCCTATTTCATCCGATATTAGTACCACTACTCCTGGTTTTCTCTGAATGTCTTTTGCTTGAAATATCATTTTTCACCCTTTCACCTTGAGTCTATATTTGTCTTTGGAGCTGAGATGTGTCTCCTAGAGACAGCGTATAGTTGGGTTTTGTTTTTTAAACATTCTGCAACTCTGTACCTTTTCATTGGCGAGGTCAGTCCATTATACTTAGGGTGATTATGGAAATATGAATTCTTCTTAGAGTCATTTTATCTTTTCCTTTCTGGTAGCTCAGTGTTTCCATTGCTTTCTTGTCCTGTGTCTCTGTTTTCTTTATTTTGGTTGGGTTTTGTGGGTTTTGCCTCTGGTTCTTATTTTATATTATATGCTTCAGTTCTGAATCTTTGGCGTGTGGTTATCCTTATGAATATGTAAAGAATAGATTTATATATATATGTATATGTATGTATATACATATATGTATACAGTCGTCCGTTTTCTTCTGCACGTGCCTTATCTCCTTTCCCCTTTGCAAATATGGATCTTTGAATCCTTCTCTTTTCAGTCAATGTTATCTCAATTTGTCCCTATGTATGCTGAACATTCTTTACTATCTTCCTACAGCAATTCTCTCCTTATTACTTAAGTTTATAATGCCCTCTTCTTAGGATTGCACTCTTCTGCTTCTATTTGCGTGATAGTCACTTTACTCTTAATTGTGGGGGTTTTCTTTTTTTTTTTTTGGTCATTTTGTTTTCGATGAGCTGACCCCTTTTAGTATTTCCTATAGTACAGGCTTTGTAGTAGAGAATTCCCTCAATTTTTGTATGTCTGGAAAGGTCTTAATTTCTCTTTCATATCTAAAGGAGAGTTTAGCTGGATACGTTATTCTAGGCTAGTGGTTCCTTTCACTTAATAGTTTAAATATTTGATTTCATTTCTTTCTGGCTTGTAAGATTTGTGCTGAGAAGTCTGAGGATAATCTAATGGGTTTTTCTTTTTAAGTTACCATCTTCTTTTCCCTGGCTACCCTGAGAATTCTGTCTTTGTCGCTGATTTTTAATAACTTTAATACAATGTGTCTTGGTGAAGGCCTTTTTCGGTGAGATAATTGGGTGTTCTGTTGACTTCTTGAAGTCTAAGCTCCAGCTCATTCTCTAGATTTAGGAAATTCTCATCCACTATTTGTCTGAAAATGCTTTCTAGTCCTTGCTCCTTTTCCTCACCTTTGGTAATGCCCATTGTTCTTATGTTTCCTCTCCTGATGGTATTTCTTGAATTTCTCTTTCGTTATTTTTCATTCTTCGGTTTCTCTCTTCTTCCTTCTGATTTATTTCTAGATTTCTGTCTTTGATATCACTGATCCTTTCCTCCATTTGGTCCACTCTATTTCCCAAGCTCGCAATTTTTATTTTTCAACTCTTGCAGTGTGTTTTTTATCACCAGATGATCTATTCGGTCCTTTTGAGAGTTTCAATCTCGTCACTCTGCTCATCGAGTTATTTTTTCAATTCCTAAAATTTTGATATGACTTATTTCAAAACTCACTGATTTTTTTCAGAATTACCTTCCTGAATTCTCTGTTTTTAAGGAGCATATTTCTATGTCTATGTCTGCAAGCTTATTTTCTGGAGATTTTTCTGGTTCTTTCTGAGATGCCTTGTCACCTTGGTTGTTCATGGTGTTTAATGGACTATTTCTGTGCCTGGGCATTAATGGAAGTGTATTCTGTTGTTTTTCCAGAAAGAAGTTTATTGTATAAAGGTCTCTTTTTAGTCTGCTGCAAAGAAGGTGCTTTTCTTTTGGTGGTGTCTAAGCCTCTTGGATCCTTGCTTTATATAAAGCCTTTTTTACATTTTTGTAGATATTTAATCACACTTGCTACTCTCCGTTTCAGTTCTGTCAGTGTTAGCAACAGTTTCTGTAGCGTTTGCTCAAATTCCCCGGGGGCTCCACGGTATTCAGTCTCGGAGGTTATGGAGGAGGAGCCCTCTGGGTTGGGAGTTGGGGGCTGTGGCTCAGCCTCGGTTTTGCACCTGGGCTGGTAAAAATCAACTGTTGTTTCTCTGTGGTCCTGTCTCACCTCTCTTCTTTCTGCTCTGACAACTGGGCTCTGCTTCTGGCTGTTAGAAGTTCCAACGCCTCCGGTCAGGCTGATCGTGGAAGTCACTGCACCTTCACCCCTCCCCCTCCTCCTTCAAGGAGCTCTGGAGGCTGCAAGAGGCAGCCTTTCTATTTCTTCCAGTCCACCGCCTGATACCCAGGGTTCTGACTTGTGGTAGCTCTTATGCGCAGATCCCACGCTCAGACATGCTGGTGTGCAGATTGGGTGTTTTTTGTTGAGTTTTAGATGTTCAGCTTGTTGTTACAAGGGGAGAGATCTGAGGACGTCTCTCACTCCATTACGTTTCCTAGATTCTCTCCACTGGTTTTTTATTTCTATTATTTTTCACTTGTAGAAGTTCTTTTTTAAAAATCAAATCTACTCGATCAATTTTGTAGATTCTTATTCTTTATTGACATGTTTGATGCCTTCCTTTTATTGAGTTGAAACATATTCAACATTGCTCATTTTTATATTCTAAATTCAATAATTCCAATATCCGAAATCATGTATCTTATTCTGCTTTTTATTGCTTGTGCTATTTCTTCGTAATTTTTAAATATATTTTTTTCAGTTATGGTTGGCAAACAATATTACATTAGTTTCAGGTGTACAACACAGTGATTAGACATTTATATAACTTACAAAGTGATCACCTGGACAAATTCAGTATACATCTGACACTATATATAGTTACCACAATACTGCTGGCTATTCTGTACTCTACATCCCCATGACTATTTTGTAACTACCAAATTATGCCTCTTTATCTTCTCCTTCATCCATCCTCCACTCCACCATCTGGCAAACATCAAAATGTTCTTTGTTTCTATGAGTTGTTTCCATTTCATTTGTACGTTTATCCTGTTCTCTAGATTCACATATAGGTAAAATCATATGACATTTGTCTTTCTCTGTCTGACTTACTCCACTCAGCACAATACCCTCTATGTCCATTCATGTTGCTTCAGATGGCAAAATTTCATTCTCTTTTATGGGTGAATAATATCCAGTGTATAAATGTACCATCTCTTTATCCATTCATCCATTGATAGACACCCAGATTGCCTCCATATCTTGGCTATTGAAAATAATGCTTCAATGAGCATATGGATTTATATGACCCTTTGAAGTAGTATTTGGGTTTGTTCAGATAAATACCCAGAAGTTAGATTACCGGGTCCTTCTTTGTCTTTTGTCATAGCCTTTGTTTTAAAGTCTATTTTGTCTGGTATAAGTATTGATATCTCAGCTTTTTGTCATTGTTTCTATTTTCATAAAATATCTTTTTCCATCCCTTTACTTTCAATCTGTGTGTGTCTTTCGATCTGAAGTATCTCGTAGGCAGCATATGCAATGGTCTTGATTTTTATCCATGCAGCCTATCTTTTAATTGAAGCATTAGTCCACTTACATTTAAAGTGATTATTCAAAGGTATGCAATTATTGTCATTTTATTATTCAAATTTTTAATCTTCTTCTTCTTAAAGAAGTTCCTCTAACATTTTTTGTAATACTGGTTTGATGTTGTTAAACTCCTTTATCTTTTTCTTGTCTGGGACGCTCTTTATCTGGCCTTCGATTTTTAAATAATAGCTTTACTAGGTAGAGTAATCTTGGTTGTAAGTGCTTGCTTTTTATCAGTTTAAATATTTTGTGCCAACCTCTGCTGGCCTGTAAATTTCCTGTTGAGAAATCAGCTGATAGTCTTATGGGAGCTCCCTTGTAGATAACTGCTTTTCTTTTGCTGCTTTTAAGATTTTCTCTTTATCTTTAACATTTAGTATTTTAATTATGATGTGTCTTGGTGTGGGCTTCTTTGTAATCATCCTGTTTGGGACTCTGTGTTTCCTGGGCTTGTATGTCTATTTCTTTTGACAGGTTAGGAAATTTTTTTGTCATTATTTTTTCAAATAGGTTTTCAATTCATATTCTTTCTCTTCTCTTTCTGATCCCCTTATGATGTGAATGTTGGTATGCTTGATGTTCCAGAGGCCCCTTAAAGTAGCCTCAATTTTTGGATTCTTTTTTAGATTCTTAGATTCTTATTGTTGTTCTTATTGTGTATTTTCTACTACCTTATCTTTCAAATCACTGATTCGAGTCTCTGCTTTATTTAAGTTACTGTTGATTCCCCCTAATGCATTCTTTATTTCAGTTTTTGTATTCTTATATTCTGACTGGTTCTTTTTTACTTTTTTTACCTCCATTTTTATGTTTCATATCTTTTTGTTGAAGTTCTTACTGAGTTATTGAGCATCCTTATAACTGGTGTTTTGAACTCTGCATCTGGTAGATTGTTTGTCTCTATTTTGTTTAATTCTTTTTCTGGAGCTTTGCTCTGTTCTTTTGTTTGAGACATGTTTCTTTGTCTCCTCATTTTGGCTTCCTCCTTGAATTCATGTCTATATATTAGGTAATTCTGCTATGTCTCCTGGTCTTGGTATAGTGACCTTATGTAGTACATGTCCCACAGTCTTCTTGGTCATGTGAGCTGGGTGCTCCAGGTATGTCTCTTGTGTTAGTTGTGTGTGCTTGCCTGTTACAGTTGAGACTTGGTTGCTATTTGAACATCAGTGGGAGAGATTGACCCTCAGGCTCAATGTATTTGGTTGTGAGGACTGGCTGTGACTACAATGACAGAGCTATTGTGCACGGGCGGATTCTGTGGAGCAGAATTTACTTAAGCAGGGCTCAGGTGCCTGCCCAGTCTGCCCTTTGGGTGTGTCTTTTGTGGAGGTGGTTGGCCTGATGCTACCCTTGGATATGCTGGTTCTGAGGATATTTGGGAAGGGCTCTGTTGCAGGCCAAGGTCAGCATTGCCTATGCCCTGCCTGGGGTCCCTTGGAATTAGCTACAAAGTGATATGCAGATGGTTTTATTTTGCTAGGCTTAAAGGTTTCTGAGAGAGGCTAAACTGAGGCTAAACCCCAAGGCCAGCTGCCACTTGGGGCTGATTAGCAAGAGAATGGGGCGTGCCGAGGCCAGATGCTCCTTTTGGGGGGTTTGTCAACCTTTGAGAAACTTTAGAAAAGCCTGCAGCATAAGCGAAGACAGCCTGTTTATATGGAAAAACTACTGGAAGCAGCTTGGGTGAGGTAGGGTCTTAGGGAACCATCAGGGCAGCGCCAATGGTATTAGCCAGGTTAATGGAGACTCAAATATGGTGGCCACCTGTATCTTCAGGCTGGGTAGAGGCAGGGCTCAACAAGGGAATAATGTCTTCTGCTAGCCTTTCTGTCCGAGAGAAGGTTGCCTTCCAGCTCTCATCCTGAAGGCAGACAATTCAGTTCCTCCCTATATATTCCTGGCATCCTCCAAGTTGCTGCTCCAGTACTGGAGCTCAGAGCAAGTGAGTCCATTAGTAGTAAGTTAGTGTATGAACCCTTAAGGGGAATGCCTAGGACTCCTGCAACTCTTCATCTCATTTAGCCACAAACTGCACTGGTTTTTACAGCCTTAAGTTATGAGGACTGACTGCTCTTTCCAGCATTAGAATCCTGGGCTAGGGAGTCTGGTATGTGGCTGGGACTCCTCACTCCTCAGGGGGACCTCCATAGCTGAGGTATCCATCCTGATTTTTAAGTGCAACAAGTGGGTGTGAAACCAGTTCATTCTGAGTCTTTTTCCTCTCCTACAAGTTTTCACGTGACTTCTCTATATCCTTACTTGTCGGATTTCAGTTCAGCTAGACTTCAGGCGATTCTCAATGATGGTTGTTCTGTAGTTTAGTTGTAATTTTAATGTGGTTATGCAAGGAGGCGATTACAGCGTTTATGTACTCTGCCATCCTGATTGGAATCTTTTGGTCTTGGTGCTTTATTTCCTGCTTCGTTTTGATATTTTTGTTGTGAGTTCAGGCCTGAAGAATTTTTTTTTTCTGTGAGACTGTTTTGAATCCTAGATTGAGAGTGTATTCCTCTAGAAAAATATTTGCATTTCTTTATGCCATCCTTCAGCTGGCACTACTAATAAAGAGGTAATGTAAGTTCAGAGCACAAGTCCATATCGGGCTTAGAGTGTGCTTATAAATTTCCAGAGGAGGTAATTTTTTTGAGGTATAATCCATATACAAAATTTAATATTTTAAAATGTACATTCAGTGACATTGAATACATTCACAATGTCTAGTTCCAAATCATTTAATCGCCCCAAAAGGAAACCTCATATCCACTAGCAGTCACTCCCCATTATTCTCTCTTCCCATCTGTGAAAACCACTAATTTGCTTCCTGTTTATATAGATTTACCTACTCTGATTATGGTGTATAAATAAAATCATATAATATATAATGTTTGGTGTCTGGCTTCTTTCATTTAGCATAGTATTTTTCAGGTTTATCCATGTTGTAGCATGTATCAATACTTCATGCCTTTTTTATGACTGAATTCTATTGTATGCATCATAATTTGTTGGTATTTCCATCTAAGAGTGGAATTATGGGTTATACAGTAAATCTATGTTTACTTTTTTGAGGAACCATAAAACCTTTGTACATTGGCTGTGCCATTTTTTATTTCCCCCAACAAAATATTAGTGTTCCTATTTCTCTATATCCAAGTCAACATTTATTTTCCTTTTCTGTTTTGTTTATAATCAATCTAGGTGGTGTGAAGTGGTGTCTCATTGTGGTTTTGATTTGCAATTCCCTAATGACTAATGATGTTGAGCATCTTTTTTATTCTTGTTGGCCATTGTATATCTTTTTTGGAGAAATGTCCATTCAAATCATTTGCCCATATTTTTTAACATGTTTTTTTGTCATTTTGTTGCAGGTGTAAGAGTTCTTTATATATTGTGGATACTACATCCTTATCAGATATATAGTTTGCAAATATTGTATCTCATTCTGTATTTTTTATTTTTACTTTTGTCAAAATGTGCTCTGATGCCAAGATTCTAACTTCGATGAAGTCCAATTTATCTATTTTTGTTGTTTTTGTTATTCGTTGGACTCATCTAAGAATCCATTACTAAATCTAAGATCATGAAGATTTACCCACACAATTTCATCTAAGAGTATTATAGTTTTTATGCTTATAGGTCATTGATCCATTGTGAATTAGTTTTATATATGGTGTGAAGAGGTCTAACTTCATTGTTTTGTATGTGGATATCTGGTTGTCTCAACACCATTTGTTGCAGAGACAAGTTTTTCCCCATTGAATGGACCTGGCAACCTTGTTGAAAATTAATTGTCCACCAATGTATGGGTTTATTTATGATTGAATTCTATCCACTGGATTAAATGCCTATCCTTGTGCCACCACTGCACTGTTTTTACTATAGTGCTTTGTAGTAAGTATTGAAAGCAAGTGTACATTTTTTAACTTCGTTCTTCTTTTTCCATATTGTTTTGGTTATTCAAGTCCCTTTGCAATTCCATTTGCATTTAAAAAATCAGCTTTACCTTTCCTGCAAAAAAAAAATGTCAAATTTAAATTGAGATTGTGACAAGGATTGCATTGTATCTGTAGATCATTTGGGGTAGTTGCCATCTTAACGATATTGTCTTACAATCCATGAACAGTAAATATCTTTCCATTTATTTACATTTTCTTCAATTTCTTTTGGCAATATTTTGTAGTTTTTAGTATACAAGTCTAGTACTTCTTTGTTAAATTTATTCCAAAGTATTTTGTCCATTTTAATGTTATTGTAAATTTTTTTTTAATTTTACTATCAGATTGTTCATTGTTTTTGTGTGTTGATCTTGTATTGTGCAACTTTGCTAAATTTCATTATTAGATTAGATTTATTTTTATTTTATTTGTTTCCCTTCACCAAGACAAAGTACAGGGTCAATTCTCCTGGTTGACAGTTTTATAATAGAGTTTTTTGTTTTGTTTTGTTTCTAGATAATCATTTCATTGAGGATTTTTCCTTTTTTTTTTTTTTTTTTGGAGTTTTAGCTTTATGTGAAGTTCTAACCCAATTTTTTATCTTTGGGAGTCCTAGGTTTTGTCTCTTACAATCACATTTAGCCTACTATATCAAGGCTTCTGTTCAAATGGTTCTGGAAATCACCTATAGGTCAACCAGTGCTCTTTGTTCTGGATTCATACTTTGACTTAGTTTAAATTTTCTTACCAGCTCAGTGTGTTTGCATGTGTATGTATATATTTTCTTTAGAATTTTAAATGTTTCTCAATAGATGCATTTCAAAGAATATTTTCTCTACTATATTACTAGAAATAGAAGTCCTTCTTAGAGGATTTTTGTGGGAAATAAAACGGATTATGTTTACAAAAAGCATAAGATGAGATCTGTCACACAGTTTCTACTCAGTAGATGTTGTTATAAACTGAATATTTGTATCCTCCCCAAATTCATATGTTGACATTCTAACCTCCAATGTGATAGTATTTGGAAGTAGGGCCTGCCACGTGAGGACACATATCGAAGACAGCTGTCTATAAACTATGAAGCTAGTCCTCATCAGACACTAAATATGCCAGTAACTTGATTTTGGACTTCTCAGTCTCCAGAACTATGAGAAGTAAGTTTGTTTATTAAGCCATCCATCCAGTCTAAGGTATTTTTGTTATAGCAGCCTGAGTTGACTAGGATGGGCATCATTTACTGCTGTGTGTGTGTGTGTGTGTGCATAAGAGATTCAAAATGAGGTATCATTGGTGACTTTAGCTTTGAAATAAAATGACTTACTTGAAACTACTATTGTGGAAAATTCAACATAAAGCTAAATCTTGCTTGAGATGTATGATTTTATTTGAAATGGTTTTTCAAAGCTCACTGCAACATTGTTCCCTATGGGTCTCTGCCATAAAAGATTTCACTGACATGATGACAATAACAGTGATAAGAACATTGGATTATTTTTGGTATAACTTGTAGAAGTGAATAGTTTGGTTTACCACTTTTCAATTTATATATTTTACTTTCGTTAATTAGTGTTGAATCAAGACCAGCCAGAAGTAACCTGAAACTTTGTTCAAATATTTTGCTCTGCTGGATTCCTATATGTGAAAGCTCGGGGACTCTTTAAAGAAGAGAAGAAGAATTAAGTTCCAAGGAAATGCTCACAGAGTATCTATAAAAGGCAAACTGAGCCCATAAACCAACACAATGAAAGTCCCAAAGAGAGATAATTTCATCATGAAAATGACTAACATAGGACTTAAAGTGAATTGAACTTCCATTCTGCAAAGTAAATGTCTTCTTAGAGCAAACTGCAGATGCCAGTTACTTATTGATCTAACCTGAACATTGATTATTTTATGTCTGTTCAACCCCCTGATTTCTACCTTTTGAAAGTTTGAGAATGATTTTCTATTGTTAAAATGCTTTTCATTCAGAATAGCTAGTTCTTCAACTGTTTATCTACAGGCTTTAGATATAATAATTTTTAAAATGTCTTAAGAGATATATTTATCAAACACATTAGTTAGATCTTAATGCTATAAAAGTAATTTTTGTTTTATGTCTTATAAGATGCTTATATATAAAATCACGCCATTTTTACCACTTTTAAGCATGAACTTATTCTGTCTAGTTACTACTTTTTTGTCCCATTAGCAGCAAATTTCACTGTGTGCCTTTGGGTGTGAAACATTTCAGGCTTTCTTTTGCTCTCAAAGTTCTTGCTATTACTACAGTTTTGGGCAGGCTTACTGTACATGAATACAATAGTCGTATTATTATAGGAAGCTAATTGTATTGCTTGTGCTAATGAATTATTCATGGTATAATCACGTAAATTCACTCCATGCTGATGCTTTATGTTGCATGCTAACTTGAACATGGTGCATTTTTCACTTTTTCATTTAGAATGATCTCAGATAATGACCTGTTTGTAGATATAGGGGTTTACATTGACCTCAATATTCCTCTTTTCTCTAAACATTGTCTCATAATGCATATACTTCACTAGAGTGGTATAGGTCATTCAGAGTCAAGGCCCTGCTAATTATTTTAAGCCTTCCAATTATTGCTTATTAACAGTATTTCAAAGAGAATTTTCTCAGCAGAAAGCATAGTGTTACCCAGGACTTTTCAAATAGCAGACATTCCTTCTTTTGTCTTCTAACTCACATTTCATAAACTCATCATTCTTTCTAGTCTTCCTCAATTCCTGGACTTTTCATTTAATTACTCTTCTCTAACTTGTACTCATCCATTCATGCCAATGAATTACTTACAGATCATCCTGAAGTATTATATATGGAGTAATGACTCACTATAGAACAGTTGCTGTCTATCCTGGTGCATATCCTTCCTCTACACCAAAACTGCTGTGGTTTATAACTCACTACCCATGTTAAAACATTTCTGCTTTGCTTTTAAGTCCTCCCTAAAGCATTCATTCTTCCTAATGATCTCATCTCATCATTCATTCTAGTTGAACCAGTCTGCTTATTGGACCAGAAGCATAGTAAGCTATACCACTATCTGTACTTTTGTGTATCCCACCTGTATCATACATTTTTTTAATATTTACACTTTATTTTTTCTTTTTACTTTTGTTCACCCTCATTACATTTGTTTTAATTTTACCATCCTAATAAGATGATAATTTTTTCGAGACTGAATCGCACCATAAATTCTTGCTACCCAGTAGAATCTAACAGAAGTGCTAATAACCATTTATTTTTTTTGACTCATTATTAATGCCTGTCATGGCAGGTGTTGACATGAACATAATACTTTTAAAGAGGACCCAAATGACCAAGCTATATTTCAGATTGTGGGTAATACTCTAAGCAGACATATTTATCATAAAATGAAATAATGAGCTTTATTTATGAGCACTGAGTTGAAAAATTATTTGACCTTTCTTTCCTGAATTTGAAATATCTAACATCAACCTTTTGGATATGAGGATGATTTAGCTATACTCCCTGTTATCCTCCTGATTGTTGGAGTGGATTTAATTCATCTGGCTGGCTGGCCAGGTATCCTCTTCACTTCTGGATGCTGAAGTTGTAGAATATTAACCAGAGAATGAGCATCTGATTTGGAGGAGAAGGACCATTCTATAGTCAAGAGTATAAATAAAGCTGCACCTCCTCACAACCATATTTTAGAAGACAACAACCATTGGTATTTCTACACACAAAAAATAGTATTTTTGCCTGGCTTTTACATAGATTTGCAAGGTGATATTTTAATCCTTGGATTTCGATGCCTTAAATTAATAAAAAGAAATTTGAAAACAGTAAAGTTTTCATGAAGATATGCAAGAGCTACACTACAAATTACATCAAGGAGAGCTAGAGACCATGTCTATCTTATTTCTACTGACTTCCCAGATCCAGCACAGTGCCTAGCACCTAGTAGATGCTTAATAATTGTTTCTTGGAGACACTGATAACTAAACATGTGGGAATTTAAATTTAAGTATAATCCAACATTATGAACTCCACCCACCAGTGTGTATAGAGATATCCTCATTGACATTAATATGTTACATTTATTTTCCTAAACCATCCTTCTGTTTAACTGTAAGAAGTCAAGTGTTTTGTAGAGTTTCTCTTCTCAGGTATTTCTGACATCTTCAGGGCATTTGTTAGTATTCATTGGCTGCCACGACTAGAAAGCCAGGACTTTCCAGTCTCTGACACTTGGATCCATGGAAGAAATGCTTTAAAATTAAAATACTATTTCCGTGACCATTGCTGTCATGGCCACCAAGAAAATCTCCCATGCAATGTGTCAGTGAAATTGGGTTGTGCCACTCTTACTAGAGATGGCAGGTCATTGGGTAGTAAAAGGACGTCAATTCTATCTTAAGCTTAGCTAGGGCTCTTAGGCAATTTTGCTTAAGCCCCAAAGGTTAGGACACTCAACACTCTCATTCACTTCCATATAGCTAGAGAGCCAGGATCCCAAAGGTCCAGGCCCTAACATCAAGACCGCTTATAGACTGAGACGCTGTTTTCATCACCATCCTTCCCACCGGCACTACAAGGACAATCTTGCATTTCCAATGTCAGTGAAATCAGAACTAGCACTGCCTAAAATGCAAGATATAAGATATTTATTCTATCTGAAAAACTTGCCGTATTTACAATGTGATTCAAACATAGAACCCTCCTGGATACTCAGCAAAGTGAGGGTTAAAGTGTTCCTTTTCTGGTACACTCGGCCATGAGTTATAGAATAAGACTGCTTGAGTTCCAAAGTTTTGTTTTAATAGATAATTCAATTAGTAAGTGAATTAGGGTTGTTTGGTCCATTTCTTGTAATCAGCTGTCAAACTACACCCACATTCATTAACCCTCTCAATATCCAGATCCTATTCCTGGCTCCAGCACAACGGATTACGTCACACCTTTTCTCTTTCCTTTATTTTCTGAAATCACTCCCTTCTACCTTCAATCCATTAGAAATGGCTGCACCCATTCATTTAAGTCTTTCTTTCCTTATTCAAGTTGCTATGCAAAGAATGGTCACAGGTGCAAGTAAAAAAGTGCCTAATATAGAATGCCAGGGTTCCACTACTTTAAAAATAAATATGAAAAGAAAACACACAAAACACTTCATAATATACAGGTTCATGGTTTGTGACTACTCATAGAGAAAAAAAATTGCTTGCGAAAACTTTAGTGATAGATGCTGCTGTTCAGGATAAACATAGCCCAGGTGGTCCCCGCATTGCCAGGAATAGGTGGATGCTGGAAGAGCCAAGAAGGCTGTAGATCTACTCGTTTTATCTTTAGGTAAAATCTTATATGAAACTTTTGTAGAATTGTTTATTTTTTTTATGTGACAAGAGACCATAGTACTTTTCTTTAATCCAGATGAAAAAAAAATATATAGATACATATTTTTCAGAGTAAAGATGAAAGTTTGCAAAACATCAGTGTCCTGGATGCAAGACCTCTATCTTATTAGCTGTCAGGTAATTTAATAGATTAGAAGCAAAAGAGAAAACCATCCTCTACATAGGGCTTTGGGCATTTGGCAGGAAGTGAAAGGAACATTATAAGAATAAGGACTACAAAATAACTTTAGATGTCTTATGTAGAAGTAAGGGAAAGGAGGGAAGAAAGACTTGGATGAAGCAGTCCAGGATTATCACCAGAAGCAGGCATCAGCTGCTGATACTTATGCCCCCTAATTGTCAAATATTTTAGGGACTAACAGCAGTTACATCTCCAAAAGAATTGAATTATACTTATTGGGTACCCACTGTATAAGACCAGATATTTTCACCTATGTTGCCTCATTTAACCCTCATGAATCCTCAGGTAATACTCCTTTCTTCAGCTGCTAGAGTTGGAGCACAAAGTACTTATGTGATTTCTCTATAATCACAGTAAATAAGGGTCTAAGGTAAAATTCTAATCCAGAGCATACTTTAGAATCTATGATTTTTTTGGTTTTAATATGAAAATAACTCAGAATTTTAAACATTTAATAAAAAGACACCCCTAAATCTTCCAATTCTAAAAAAGCATTTCTAAAAAGCATCATCATCATCACTGTTTTTATCAGGAAGAAAAGTAGATCGATTATCTTGATGTATGTAGCTTAATGTTAGCAGTAGCTTTAAAAGAATTAATAGATTTCTTCCCTCGACTACAGTTTTAGAATCACTAAAAAAGGCATTTTTAAAAATGTTTATTTTTTAGGTATTTCCTCCCTGATTTTGAAATTCAACATTTATTGGAAACTTCCAAAACTTTCTATTTAAATTCTCATGATTTAGATTATGAGCTTAAAATGGAAAGAAATTAGTCTTTTAAAACCTTAATGTTTGCATGCAGGTGTACATACACTCAAACACGCTCATATTCTTTGAACTCAATTTAATTGTTTTAGGATGGAGCTCTGTATTTATGTTAAGTTTATTTATTTATTTATTTAAAAAAAAACAGTCTTCCATTGCCTTTAAACTGCTTAGAACATAACCAAGTAGGAAGTGACATAAACTTAATTCAATTGAACCTTTCTGGTCAGCCTTGTGGGTAAGGAGAAAAGAGGAGAGAAAAGGGAGAGGGTCTAATGTGGAGAGGATGGAGGTAGAGCTCCCAGACACAGCAAATAAAAATGTAGAATACTCAATTAAATTTAAATTTCAGATAAACAATGCATATATATATAAAAATAATGTGTATATTTTTAGTATAATTATGTCCCAATTATTGAATGAGGCACACCTATACCAAAAAAAT
This sequence comes from Pteropus alecto, assembly GCF_000325575.1. Classification (NCBI taxonomy): domain Eukaryota; kingdom Metazoa; phylum Chordata; class Mammalia; order Chiroptera; family Pteropodidae; genus Pteropus; species Pteropus alecto. The sequence continues at coordinate 2,881,162 of NW_006494613.1, read as the reverse complement.
TACTCATTTTTTACTTAAATTCAAATTTAACTAGGTGTTCTACATTTTATATGGCAACCCTAGATGATGGCAAAGATAATTAGTATTGGGTTGCAATTGCTACATGTCTTTTATGCACAGATTATCAGGCTCCTTCTGGGCTAAAGTAGAGGTTTAAAATTGAGGCCACTTTTGCTCCCTGCTTACTAGTGACAAGCTATTGATAGCCAGGCATTGCCAAATTCTCATTAGTTTTTAAAAGTCAGGAACTACATTTAGAAAAAGCAGCTCGCTTCCAGAGAGGTCATCTATCCAATGACCTCCTGTACCAGGAACGCAGCTGAAACCCAGGAAGCAAGGGAAAAAAAAACGTCTCTGAGAATCCAAAATAGAAACCATGTGCTACAGCTCATACTCTTTTCTCTGAGAAGAGGCCCTCAGACCGGCACTCAGTGTAATTTTCTCTTCTGTTAGACACCATCTGAACAAGTTGGGTTGTCTGATTTCCCATTCAATAGAGATAAAAAGCAGGAAATTACGAGATGGGCAGAAAAGCTAGGTAGACTTGTGGTCGGCTGCTTAGAAAACAACCTGGAGGAAAAAAACATATCTCTATATAAACAATCTCCATAAAAAATCAGAAGAAAATATACCAAAATGTCATTAGTGGTTATTACTCAATAACAAGCCAACAAGTGCTTTTTATTTTTTTATACTTGTTCAGATTTTATAAAAATTTACTTGTATGCTTATAATCATAAAAAGAAATAGAGATATTTTCAATAAAATGAAATTCAAAGAATTATTCCTTGACTCTCCCAGAAAAACTCTATTCTTATATATCTATTAGGAGCATTTTCTAAATAGTAATTATAAGCCAAATGTTTATTTTTCACTGTCTTCCACTGGATTATACATTTTTTGAGGGCAGGATTCATGTTTTTGCAGTCTTGTAGCCCTGGTAATTAGCATAATGTCCAGCATAATAAACGCTCATGAAGTATTTGTTGTAAAGTCAAAATGCATAGTGCTTCTGCAGGCACCTAGACATAAATTCTCCACACCAGTCTCCTTGGGGCAGGGCTATACTACAGCCTGTTTCAATCTCTGACTATAATAATGTGTATTATGAATCTGTGATGCAAGTTAGAATTATGGTCACAGTTCTGTTTCCAAAAGCTCAGAGGAGTATAATTCATTCCTGCCAATTTTCTATTGAAATGGTTAATAAAAAGTTTTGACTTAAAGAAATAAATAGCACTGACTTTAAAAATTCTCTTATATGGAACTTCTCATTTACTCTGAGGCCTGGCTCTATCTGTTAATTAAAGGTATGGGCTAGGGAGGTGGGACGCTGCTTCTCAGAGTTGCATTATAGAGCAAAGCACCATTTGTGGTCTACTGGCTACAAAAGGAGACCATGTACTGTCTTCTAGAAGACATGATGGACTTCTATATGTGATACTTTATGTGGCAGCCATAAAGCATGTACGTCTTTGAAAATTAATAAAAATGTAACAAATGCCAAAGTTCGGTTTTCTTTATAACCTATTCTTTTAAAGACCCCTTCTCAGTGCAGCACAGAAAGGTTGAATAATATCTTAACACTCAACTCTTTTCTAATTAGCATTTGTAAATGGAATCCAATCATTTCTCTCTCTTCCTAATGTAGTGATTTATTTGTGTCAAAACTGTGGCTATTTAACCAAAAGAAATTTATGAGTTACTGCACTGTGAATTTTGTGGCAGAGATATCTGACAAGAATAGTATAATTCAGTATGTATTTTTCCTATTTGCAAAAGATTTCGAAGCACATTTTAGTTACTTGGAATGGACTCTGAAAGCAGGGCAACAGTGTTGCTTTCCCACCACTGCATTTTCCAGAAGCAGTTTCCCAACTTACCCACAAATGCACCCAGGGTTTGCCAGCAGAATCCCTTACCTCCAAGAAGCTATTCAAAATTAAACTGAACATTAGGACATTTTTCACTACAATCAACTTGAATGTCAGTGCTAATGAGCAACAAGGTAAATCAATCCAGAGATCACTTTCTAATTTTAGTTATTAAATTTGACTCCATTTTCACATCTTTAAAGTTAAATTCAGTGGTAACGTCTAATTTGACTTTCAGTGTTTTTTCTCCTTCCACTCCTTGAAGGCAATGGTAATAAACAAACAAACAAAAATGCCAGAATTGTGAGTTCAAAGCAGCAAGAAGAAGAGGAGGAAAAAGTTGATATACAACTGATTAATCCCTGGATAATTTAGGTTTAATAATGAATAGATGCTACTTTCAGCTGATAAAAGAAAAACACTCCATAGGCAGCAAAGCTAAGAGACTCAACTGTAAGAGCTGGGAAGGCTACAAGCATAAATAACTTTAGAAAAGGTTTAAAATACCGTTTGAGTTTTTAAATATGTAGACTAATGTGTTTTTAAAAGAAGAAATTACATAATATATTCCTAAAATTTCAAGCAAGTTAGCGAAGATTTTCTAAGATCATTCTGAGTCACTCCCAAAGACATAATAATGCTTTTGTATCCCACGTGAAAAGCGTTAGCTATGAAATGACTAAACTATACAGCTCTTGTGCAAATCACTACTGAACTGTGAAGGCTGGTAAGCCGATACTCAGGAGATAATTAATGTTACACAGGAAGCATCATGACAAGTTTTTGATCAACAAGTCAATTTGTTCATTAAGCCCTTTCTGATCAATGAATAACCTTTACCACCAAAGGGGATTTAAAGTACCCTTTCCACCTCCCCGCCAGAGATAAGAGTCTTGATCCTACAGCCACCGAAGTATATGTAGCACTGAGTGTCTCATAGCCCCATCCAGAATTCTCTAAGAAATAGTGAAGAAAAACAAATCCTTCATTAACATCAAGTAAAGCTATAAATAGTTAAAAACTACATTTGGAATAAAGGCATATGAAGAGTAAGGTAGACTAGTAATAAGGTCTTTAAAAAAATGAACATAGAACCCAAGGCTGATTTTGTAAGTATAATAGAAAAGAACACTATTCTTTCAGTCATCCTGGTTAAAGAGTGTAATGAGCTCCTTACCCCAGAAAAATGAAGTGCCAAACTTCAATGCCTATATTTGTATAGAGTTTATCATGTCCAAGAAGGCGTGGTAAACACTCTGTGGCTCTTATTATTGGTCTCTGGGTCATTCATTACCAACAAATCCATGTGTTCACTTCATAAAATCCTGAGTTAAAGAACTTACTGCTGGGGTTCCATGGACAGATATCTAGAACAATAGACTCAATAAATATCTGCTCAATGAATGAATCCTGGATTTAGTAAGCTGTCCATACTAGACTCATGATTTTTGTGTTCTGAATGAAGTAAAAAAGTAATCCTTAAAGAATTCTCTCACAACAGGGCTTATTTTTGTCTGGTATGTTGGATACTACGTATTATGTTCTTCACATTCAAGATAAAATAAAGGCCATGGGGTAAATGTCCTAAGAAACTTCACCTCTCTGGCCTTGACCTTCTAAGTGTATTTTCGTTCTGGTCTTGGCTTTTGGACAAGTGTCTCTGCAGAGCTCATCTTTCATGACCTGTTCAGTCTGGCTGGACATAATGTCCAGTAGAGGGCTCCCAGAGAGACTGATTTGGCTCAGAAGTTCTTTTGGCCCATTCTATTGGCAATTCGGATAGGTCCACTCTCATCTTCTCAACTATTCTAAACCTTCCGTGTCTATAAAGTGTTATTATTATTTTTTGTAAGTGTTATTTTGATCAGGGAAAATTAGCAGGTATATTAATTTCCTGGGGTTCTCATAAAAATTACTGCAAATTGGTAACTTAAAAGAAATGAAATTTATTCTTTCATAGTTCTCAAGCCCAGTCTGAAATCAAGGTGTCAACAGAGCCACGCTCCTTTAAAATATTTTAGGAGAGAATCCTTCCTTACTTCTTCCAGCTTCTGGTGGCTCCAAGCGTTCTTTGGCTGCATATCTCCAATTTCATATGGACTTCTTACCTGTGTTTACCTCTTCTCTGTGTAATTAGGACTTTTGTCATTGAATTTAGGGCCAACCCAAATAATTCAAGATGATCTCATCTCAAATTCCTTGGGTTTAATTATATCTGCAAAGAACCTTTTTCAAATAAGGTTACATCCACAAAATCTAGTGAACATATATCTCAGTAATAGTTGACTTAAAGCTACTTGTTCTCATGGCATTCCAAATGAATCTTGAAAGTTGAAGAGGAAAGCAATCTGTGATATTACATTTGGTATTCTAAAAACATTTTAAAAGTTATCTGCTTGCCTTAATTTTATGTCTATGTCCTCAAATAATCATTTTAACTTACTATTATTATTGTCTTAATTTGTAGTTCATTTCTCAGCCTTAGAACTATTGACATTTTGGGCTAGATAGTTCTTTCTTGTGAAGAGCTATCCTGTTCATTGTAGAATGTTCAACAGCATCCCTGGTTTCTACCCCCTAAATGACAGTAATATACCCCTGTGTTATGACAATAAAACAGATCTCTAGACGTTGCCAGGGAATTGTTCTTGGTTGAGAACCACTGGTTGACATCAAACATCATTATATCGCACTATTAGAAATTACATTCAAACACTAAGATTTATCTAAATTGTACCTTTAATTTCTGATTAATACTGGTACTCTGAAAATATTATACAAATGTTTTATTTCATTTTAGCCCAGAATAATAAATAGATGAAACATTTTCTTAGAGTATATACACATTTAGACAGCTCAGTCTATACTACCATACTAAGTGACAGGAAACAACATGGTCCAGAGTGTGCTTTACAACTTACTTATCTGTTATTCAAGAATAGGCAGACATTGCACATTTGAACCAGAAAAGAGAAATTGAATTCTTTTGTAAAAGAGCTTGACAGATAAATATGTATAATACCCATAAATAAAGTTAAATTATAAGAAAAAATATGTTTTCTACTGAATATAAACAACAGTGAGTATAAACTTCCTAATGTTAAGTTAAATACGGAGCATTCAAGTGATGGTTCTATTATTAATTCAAAAACATCCAAGCCTGTTTATGAGTTAAAGGAAGACATTAGGTATAGATCTATGAATTGTTATTATTGTCTGTTTTAATAAAACATATCAGAATGTATGTTACCAAAGTTGCCTCTTCAAGTTTGTAGATACCTCAGTAAGCTACAGAACTTAGTAAACTACAAAACTGTTGTCGTCCCTTCTCCAAACATTTTAGATTTGAAGTAAGTACCAGCTTAAGTCACAACAGAAATTCATTTATTTATTTATTTATTTATTTATTTATTTATTTATTTATTATGGTGGCATTGGTTAACGATCTTGTTTGGAATTATATCCGACTTTGATTGACTGGGTTTTAATATCCTTGTTTCCAAAATTCAAACCACGTTTAAAAGATTTAATTTTATAGCATTATAGATATTCAAAAAGTGCTCAGTTTTCCGAGACAATTCAAAAAGAGAATGCAAAAATATTTTGAGCAATGAATACAAAAATCTTATGTCCTTGTAAACTTTTAGCTAACAAATGATAATAATAGAAATGATAATAATAATAAATTATGAGAGAGAATAATTTTGAGCTACTGATTAGTTTAATTGAGAGGTAGCGTAGCATGATGGATAAAATCATGGACTTTTTTTCTCAATTGCAAGGATGCAATTCTGACTCTGCCATTTACTAGCTGTGTGACTTTTTTCTAATCTATAAAATGAGTTTAATAATAGTATCAATCACATTGGGTTAAAGGATTAAATTTATTCATATGTGTAAAGCATTAAGAATAAGGCCTGGCATAAATGATGATTATTACTGCTATAAAACAGTAAACCCATAAAGGTGCAATTGCTTTACCTTTGTCATGTCCATTTTTATTTGATTTGACCCAGCTCCCTAAAGAGTTTAAATCCTAAACCAAAGAGATGGCTAATAATTTCTTCTACTTTGTTGAGAAATAAAACACAAACCTCAGAGATTCTCAGCAAGCCTTACTGTTTATCTCTTTTTTGTCATTATTGGCTTTGGGGAGCTTATCTTCTTCATTTTACAAGTTCTACTTCAATAACTACTTTTGTTATGTATTAAATCATATTGACATTACATGGAAATAAATTTTGTTGGCACAGAATAAAGAACTTAAAAATCATGTATGAATAATAGGGAAGGGAGATTATTTTGTGTGATATGAATTAAGCATGGAGAAAAGAATGTAGTGTTCCTCCATGGAAGTGGGGTTCCACTGATGGGTCAATGACTTGAAATTATATAAAGTCAATACTTTGATATTCTTTGTTCTTTTTCTTTTTTTAACACCTACAGCATCTGGTATTCCTATCCAAGTACTAACCAGGCCCGAACCTGCTTAGCTTCCAAGATCAGATGAGATCTGGCACATTCAAGGTGGCATGGCTGTAGACTACTTTGATATTCTTGATCGCACAAAATTTTTTAATTCATAATATTCTTTCAAATGCATTTTTGAAGGTGGAGTTTTAGTAATTAATCTCTTAATCTTAACATATTTATCAACTTCAATGAGAGAAAACTTTTTTAATCTCTCAGTATTCATAAATAATAAATGCAATGTAACAGTACTATTATAAATATTATCAATGACATATTAAAATGAACTTCTTGAGAGTAGCTCTTTATAATCCAGGAGATACTGAACAAAAATACATATATTATATGGAAAATTATGATCTGAGTTTTAGTCAAAACTCCTTTGTTGGTCAGTAATAATTTACAAACCATGAAAAAAGTTAAATTAATGTAGAAAATAAGGCTACCAAATTTTTCAGAATAAGTTTACAAAGTATCTTTGAGAAAGAAAAACTTGAATGATTCTGCTTTCTCTTACCGTAAGTCATTTTAGTGATAAACCCTATATGGAAAATTATGATCTGAGTTTTAGTCAAAACTCCTTTGTTGGTCAGTAATAATTTACAAACCATGAAAAAAGTTAAATTAATGTAGAAAATAAGGCTACCAAATTTTTCAGAATAAGTTTACAAAGTATCTTTGAGAAAGAAAAACTTGAATGATTCTGCTTTCTCTTTCCGTAAGTCATTTTAGTGATAAACCCTTTTGATTCTAAAAAAAAAAAAAAAAAAATTGAATTAACATCACAAGCAAAATTTCCAGAATATAAGCAATTTTTCCTATTTGCTGAGGTGGTTTTCAAAGATCCATATAATTTTAAGTTCTTTTTCTGAGAATAATATGTCACAGTGAAAGAAAATGCTGAAATCTTTTAATCATACATTTGTACAAAAGAATACCTATCAAAGCTGTCTTTAAGACACCCTGAATTGAGACAAAGTCTTGAGGCATTTGGGGACATACAGTTGTTGCTGCCTCATGGCAGTTATAAAAGTAGAGAAGAAAGAAGGTGATGGAGAAGTTACACCATTTGTACATAAGAAAGCATGAGGCTATGTATATATTCTTTATGTATTGTTATTTCCCCTCAATAACAAATGCAGTTATTTCTCTGCCTTCTAGAAAGGCAGAGGGATAAAATACTCATTTTTTCCCTCAGATCTTCACTCTATCCCTGTTCTTTAATATTCTCAACCCCTCAGAAAGTCCTTTTGACCTGAGATTATCTGATTTAAAAAATGATGCAGGAAACATATATCTATCTGGTAAGGGATTTATGCCTAGAATATATCATCTAATAGATCTAGAATACTATAACTGAATAATAAAGAAACAAAATCTAAATTAAAAAATGAGCAAACAACTCACCAAGGAAGAGATTCAAGTAAGTACAAGATGTGAGCAATGCAAAATGGTATAACCACTTTGAAATGTAGTTTTTAAAAATAAACATACACTTATCATATGACCAAGCAATAGCTCTTCTAAGTATTTACCTAAAAGTAATGAAAACACACCTCCACACAAATACATGTATATGAATGTTCATAGATTTTTTTTATTCATAATTGCCCCAAACTAAAAACAACCCAAAATGTCCGACTGAAGAATTGATAAACTATGATAATTCCATACAATTAAGTACTATTCAGCAGTAAAAATAAATGAACTATTGCTGCAACAATGTGGACATTATGCTAACCGAAAGTAACCTAAAATAACCTAAAGTAACCTAAAGTAGCCAGACATATAAGGCTTATATGCTGTATGATTCTACTTAGATGGAAAGAGCAAAAAATAAGGGACATAAATCAGAGTGGTGATTGCCAGGAAGCTGGGGATAAAGGAAGAGGATTGATTGCAACAAAGGAGTACAAGGAAAATTTGGGGTGCAATTGAAATTATTTCTGTCTTGATGTAAGTAGTGGTTACCAGACTGCGTACATTAATAAAGATTTATAAAAGTACATGCTTTAAAAAGATGACTTTTTATATATTTGAATTATACTTCAATAAACTTGACTTTTAAAAAATGATGGAGTGTATTTGAGATTATCCCCACACGTCGGGCAGTTTATTCTAAACCCATACTTCCTAGGGAGAACCAAGCCATGACCAGAGGAATAGATATACATTATCGTCATTTATTGTGGCTCTCATAATTCCTTCATATTGGATGCAACCATCCAAAATCTGGTAGGGCTGTTGCAATTGATAAGAAATTAACATTTTCCCTAAGGTCAACTGTGTTAATCAGGATTGACCAGGTGAGAGCATGGGAGGAGACCTCAAATCTCAGAGATTTAACATAGTCGATGTTTATTTCTTGCTTATGTGAGTTTCTGATGACTCTCTGCAGCAAGTGTTGTCCATGCAATTACTCAGTAGCCTCTGATGAGCTGGTTGGTATCCACCACATTTCAGCTGTATCACCTGTAGAAAGCACTCTCTTGGTCAATGCAGCAGGGAACTAAAATGCAGTAATTAATGCTCTGGTCCATAAAAAACAACACATATCATATCTTCTCATAATAGTTTTGCAGAAATTAGACACAGAGTCCAGCCTAAATGAAAGGGCAGAGAAGCACGATTTCCCTGTTTCGTGCCAGGAAGAAGAGGACAACCAGAAAAGATTAAGCACCAGAAGCCTTTAACACAGTTCATTTTATTTAATTTCCCTATATATGTTTCTTTTTCAAGTAAATATTCATCCACTCAATTTTTTTGGACCATCAAGTAGCAATTTATTCCAGGCAGAAACAGTATGATGGCATCTTCTTGCACTGAATTTTTTCATTTGACTCTCAGCATTGTTACACTGGGGCAAACAAAGGCTGCCAAAGACTAGATGTTTCTCCTGTGATCTCCTGTTGAGCTTTAGTATCTATGGGTTGATGAGGATTAGCTTTGCATACTTCTGCTTAGTCTTCTTTCATTTGGGAATTTGAGAGCAATTAATGTCATCTTTTAATGACAGAGGGAACTAACTCTTATGTTAGCTTTGTTAGTAGAATGTATTCAAAGGTTCAGATGGCAGTTTGAACTTCTGAACTTTTGGGGGCCAAATATGCACTTGATTCTTTAGAAGCCCTTGAAGACACACAATATAAGAATTAAAAAAAAATTTTTACAGCACTCATAGGAGGAGCTTTTAGGTCACCATGGAAGAGATCTGAGAATCTAAACACTGCAGAGAGAGAAGTTAAGTTTATATCATTGGTGAACTAGAAATTTCTATGATGGTAAGAAAAAAAGCTGCTGGAAAGGGAGTAATAGATCAATAGTGGGCTAGAGCAAACAGAGCAAACAGATATGATCTCAATCCAAAAACTGGTGCTTTTGAAAAGCAATAAAAGTTCAGGTACACAAAAATTAACTTGAAATGTAGTAAAGACTTAAATGTGAGGCTTTAAACTCCTAGAAGGAAATAGGAACAAAGCTTCTTGACATAGGTCTTGGTGATGATTTTTTGGATATGACAACTGAAGTACAAGCAACAAAATAAAAAATAAACAAGTGGGACTACATTAAACTACAAAGCTTCTGCACAGCAGAAGCTACAATCAACAAAGTTAAAATGCAACCTATAAAATGGGAAAAAAATGTGCAAATCATCTATCTGATAAGGGCTTAATATATAAAGCATATAAAGAACTCATATGAATCAATAGCAAAAAAAATCACAAATAATCCAATTAAAAAAATAAACAAAGGACCTAAATAGACATTTCTCCAAAGGAGATATACAAAAGGCCAACAGATACATGAAAAGATGCTCCACAACACTAGTCATTAGAGAAATGTTAATTAAAATCACAATAAGATATCACCTCATACCTGTTAGAATAGCTGTCATCAAAAATTCAAGAGATAACAAATGCTGTTGTGGATGTGGAGAAAAGGGAACACTTATGCATTAGTGATGTGATTGTAAATTGGCACAACCACTATGAAAAGTAATACAGATCTTCAAAAAATTTAAACTAAAACTAGCATATAACCAATCAATTCCACTTCTGTGAATATATCCAAAGATAACGAAAACATTAACTCAAAAAGATATCTGCACTCCCATGTTTATAACAGCATTATTTACAATAGCCAAAACATGGAGAATAAAACCCAGATGTCCCCTGATGGATAAGTGAGTAAAGAAATGTTGTATATATACAATGGACTATTATTCAATCATTAAAAAAAAATTAGAAAAATCCTACTATTATGTTAAGTGAAATAAGTCATACAGAGAAAGACAAATACTGTGTGATCTCACTTATAAGTGGAATCTAAAAACAAAACAAACTCATAGAAAAAGAGAGATCAGATTTCTGGTTACTATAGGTGGGATGTGGCGGAGGGAGAATTGGAGGAAGATGGTCAAAAGGTCCAATATTCCAGTCATAAGATAAATAAGTACTAGGGGTGTGATGTACAACATGATGACTACAGCTAACATTGCTGAATGGTACATGTGAAAGTTGTTAAGAGAATAAATCCCAAGAGTTCTCATCACACATAGAAACGTTATTGTTTTTCTTCTTTCTCTTCTTTTTATTGAATCTATATGATAAAGTGAATGTTAGCTGAACCTATTGTGGTAATTATTTCACAATATATGTAAATCAAATCATCATGCTGTATGCCTTCAACTTACACTGTGATGTATGTCAATTATTTCTCAATAAAACTAGAAAAAAAAGTTCAGGGGTTCTTGAATTTATCTTTTTCCCATAAAAATGAGTTAATAATTTATCTTTTGAATCCATTATAAATACTGAATGCAATAGATAAAGTGGTCAAACAGAAGGTCATTAACATAAACTGAACTATCATGTTTTTAAAAGTGATAATTCTAATTGAGGCAAAAAAATAACAAAATGTATAGGTATATGTGGAGGTATGTGTGTATGTATGTGTGTGTGTTATCTGAGCATATGTATAACATAGAAAGTAGAATTTCTATCACGAATTAACATAGGTGTTATAGCTTAATTTGTAGAGGAATCTACATGTGATGCTCATTCGACCCCCTTCTCTATTTTGCATACCAATGGCAGATAGTATTAAAGAAGTATAGGGGATTTCTGGGAAACATGGTGGAGTGAGAGACGTCCTCAGATCTCTCCCCTTGAAACAACAATAAGCCAAACATCTAAAACTCAACAACAAAAAAAAACACCCAAACTGCACACCAGCTCCTCTGAGCGTGGGATCCGAGCATAAGAGCTACTACAGGTCAGACCCCGGATGTTGAGCAGAGGACTGGGAGAAATAAAGAGGCTCACTCTCAAAGCCGCTGAAGCTCCCTGCAAAAAGATGGTAAAGGGCGAAGGTGTGGCGACTTCCCTGAACAGCACTGCCTGGGAGAGTGGTGAGTTCCATGCAGCCAGCGGCAAGGCCCAGGTGTAAGGGCAGAAAGCAGAGAGAAGCGGGACAGAACCGCAGAGAAACAACAGTTGATTTTTACCAGCCCTGGTTGGAAAACCGAGGCTGAGCCACAGCCCCCAACTCGCAACCCGGAGGGCTCCTCCCTCCATAACCTCCAAGATTGAATACTGCAGAGCCCCAGGGGAATTTGAGCAAACGCTACAGAAATTATTGCTAACACTGACAGGGACTGAAACAGAGAGTAGCAAGTGTGATTAAATATCTACAAAAATATAAAAAAGACATTTAGGCTTTATATAAAGCAAGGATCCAAGAGGCTTAGACACCACCTACTGGAAACCAAAAGAAAAGCACCTTCTTTGCAGCAGACTAAAAAGAAACCTTTATACAATAAATCTTTCCGGAAAAACAACAGAATACACTTCCATTAATGCCCAGGCACAGAAATAGTCAATAATTTTAGGAATTGAAAAAATAACTCAATGAGCAGAGCGATGAGACTGAAACTCTCAAAAGGACCGAATAGATCATCTGGTGATAAAAAACACACTGCAAGAGTTGAAAAATAAAAATTGCGAGCTTGGGAAATAGAGTCGACCAAATGGAGGAAAGGATCAGTGATATCAAAGACAGAAATCTAGAAATAAATCAGAAGGAAGAAGAGAAAAACCGAAGAATAAAAAATAATGAAAGAGAAATTCAAGAACTAGTTGATACCATCAGGAGAGGAAACAAGAATAATGGGCATTGCTGAAGGTAAGGAAAAGGAGCAGAGACTAGAAAGCATTTTCAGACAAATAGAGGACAAGAATTTCCCAAATCTAAGAAATGAGCTGGAGCTTGGACTTCAAAAAGTCAACAGACAACCCAATTATCGCAACCGAAAAAGGCTTTCACCAAGACACATTGTACTAAAGTTATCAAAAATCAATGACAAAGACAGAATTCTCAGGACAGCCAAGAAAAACAAGACGGTAACTTACTTAAAAAGGAAAACCCATTAGATTATCCTCGGACTTCTTGCACAAACTTTACAAGCCAGAAAGGAAAGAAATCAAATATTTAAACTGTTAAGAAAAAGGAACTACTAGCCTAGAATAATATATCTAGCTAAGTTCTCCTTTACATATGAAAGAGAAATTAAGACCTTTCCAGACATACAAAAATTGAGGAAATTCTCCACTACGAGGCCTGCACTACAGGAAATACTAAAAGAGATCGGCTCACCTAAAACAAAATGACCAAACAAAGTACATAATTAAGAGTAAAGTGACTATCAGGCAAATAGAAGCAGAGGAGTGCAACCCTTACTAAGAGAAGGGCATTATAAGCTTAAATAATAAGAAGAGAATGACTATAGCAAGATAGTAATGAACGTACAACATACATAAGGACAAAATGAAACAACAATGACTGAAAAGGGGAGGATTCAAAGATCCAAATTCACCAAGGGGAATGGAGATAAGGCACAGCAAGAGG
>NW_006494613.1:2860950-2867176 GCF_000325575.1 Pteropus alecto | reverse complement strand
CTGGGACACAGAGATAGCCTCAACAAATATAAGAGGGTTGAAATTATACCAACCATATTCTCTGATCATAATGCCTTGAAACTAGAGATCAACTGCAGAAAGAAATCAGGAATAAAACCAATACATGGAGATTAAACAACATGCTACTAAAAAATAACTGGGTCAGAGAAGAAATTAAAAGAGATCAAGAGATACATGGAAATGAATGATAATGATAGTACAATATATAAAAACCTTTGGGACACAGCAAAACTGGTCACAAGAGGAAAGTTCATATCATAACACGCCTACCTCCAAAAACAAGAATGAGCCCAAATAAACAACTTAACGCTAACTAGAAAAGGAAGAACAAATGAAGCCTACAGTCAGTAGAAGGAAAGAAATAATCAGAATTAGAGCAGAAACCATTGAAATTGAAAACAAACAAAAAATAGAAAAAATAAATGCAGCAAAGAGCTGGTTCTTTGAGAAGGTTAAGAAAATTGACAAACCCTTGGCTAGACTCACTAAAGAACAAAAAGAAAGGACACAAATAAAGTCAGGGATGAAAGAGGGGAAATTATGACCGATATCGCAGAAGTATAAAGGATTATACAACAATACTATGAAAAAGTATGTAACACCAAATTTAATACCTTAGAAGAAATGGACCAGTACTTAGAAAAGTGTGATCTTCTTAGACTGAATCAAGAAGAACTGGAAAATCTAAATTGACCAATCAGCAGTTTGGAAATCGAAACAATCATCAAAAACCTACCAAAAAGTAAAAATCCAGGACCAGATGGCTTCACCAGTGAATTCTACCATACATTCAAAGATTTAATACCTATTCTCCTCAAATTCTTCCAAAAAATCGAAGAGGAGGCAATACTTCCCAACTCATTTTATGAAGCCAATATTACTCTGATACCAAAACCTGGTAAAGATAATACAAAAAAAGAAAACTACAGACCAATATCTCTCATGAACACAGATGCAAAAAACTTAAATAAGATACTAGTGAATTGAATACAGCAACACATTAAAATGATTATACACCGCTATTAAGTGGGCTTCATCGCGGGGGCACAGGGATGGTTCAACATACATACACAAATTGATTAATGTGATACACCACATAAACAAATTAAAAAATAAGAATCATCTGATCATATTCATAGATGCAGAAAAAGCCTTCGACAAGATACAGCATCCATTTATGATCAAAACTCTTAACAAAATCACTATAAAAGGAAAGTACTTTGACATAATAAAGGCCATATATGACAAACCCTCAGCCAACATTATACTTAATGGTGAAAATCTAAAAATCTTCCCTCTAAAATCAGGAACAAGGCAAGGCTGTTCACTATCTCCACTGTTATTCAACATAACATTAGAGGTCCTAGCAAGTGCAATCAGGCAAGAGAAAGACATAAAGGGCATCCAAATAGGAAACAAAGAAGTCAAACTGTCACTATTTGCTGATGATATGATTCTCTATATAGAAAACCCTAAACACTCCACAAGAGCACTACTAGAAACAATAAGCAAATATAGTAAAGTTTCTGGATAAAAAATCAATGTTCAAAAATCCATAGTGTTCCTATAATTTAATAATGAAATGTCAGAAAAAGAAGTAGAAAAAATAATTATTTTTGCAATTGCACCAAAAAGAATAAAATACCTAGTAATAAATTTAGCGAAACATGTGAAGGACCTATAATGAAAAGTACAAGGCCCTTTTAAAAGAAATCGAAGAAGATACAAAGAAATGGAAATGTATTTCGTGTTCTTGGATTGGAAGAATCAACACTGTTAAAATGACCTTACTATCTAAAGCGTTATACAGATTTAATGCAATCCCCATCAAAATCCCATCGGCATTTTTTAAAGAAATAGAACAAAAAATCATCAGATTTGTATGGAAGCACAAAAGACCCTGAATTGCCAAAGCCATCCTGAGAAAAAAAGAACGAAGCTGGAGGCATCACTCTGCCCAACTTCAAATTATACTACAAAGTGAAAGTAATCAAAACGGCATGGTATTGGCAGAAAAACAGACACACAGACCAGTGGAACAGAATCGAGAGTCCAGAATTAAACTCATATTTACATAAGCAAGTAATTTTCAACTAAAACGCCAAAAACATACAATGGATAAAGGAAAGCCTCATTAATAAATGTGGCTGAGAAAACTGGAAGGCCATCTGTAAAAGAATGAAACTAGACTTTTGTCTATCAACACATCCAAATTAATTCAAAATGGATTAAGGATTTGAATATAAGACCTGAAACAATAAAATGCATAGAAGAAAACATAGGAAGTAAACTCAAGGACTTTGAACTCAAAAAGGATTTTATGAATTTGACCTCAAAAGCAAGGGCAATAAAATCAAAAATAAATTAATGGGACTACATTAAACTAAAAAGCTTCTGCTGAGCAAAAGAAATTATCAACAAGGTAAAGAGAGAACCATCCAACTGGGAAAATATATTTGCAAGCAACACCTCCGATAAGGACCTAATATCCAAAATATACAAAGAACTCATACAATTCAATTACAACAACAACAAAAAATGATCCAGTCAAAAAATGGGCAGAGGACCTGAACACACACTTTGCCCTAGAGGACATACAAATAGCCAACAAATATATGAAAAGATGCTCAACATCGCTAGCTATTAAAGAAATACAAATCAAAACCACAATGAGATATCATCTCACACCTGTTAGAGTAGCTATAATAAATAGGACAAGTAGTAACAAATGTTGGAGAGGATGTGGAGAAAAAGGAACCCTCATACACTGCTGGTGGGACTGCAAATTGGTACAGCCACTAAGGAAAACAGTAAACAGCATGGTGGTTCCTCAAAAAACTAAGAATTGATCTACCATATGATCCAGCAATCCCTCTACTGAATATTTACCCCAAAGACTTGAAAACCCATATCCAAACAGATATTTGCAGACCGGCGTTCATAGCAGCACTATTCACAGTGGCCAGGACATGGAAGCAACCAAAGTGTACTACAATAGATGATTGGCGAAAGAAACTGTGGTACATATATACAATGGAATATTACTCAGCCATAAGAAGAGATGAAATACTGCCATTTGCGACAATATGGATGGACCTCGAGATAATCATGCTAAGCGAAATAAGCCAGACAGAAAAAGATGAAAATCATGTGATATCACTTATACGTGGGATGTAAACCTAAAAGGACCAAATGAACAGGACAAACAAACGGAGACTCGTGGACATGGACAATGGACTTGTGGTTACCAGGGAGTAGGGGATGTGGGAGGAGGGGGGAGGTAGGGTAGAGTAAAGAGGGTAAAATATAAGGGAGTAGGGGGAGAGTGAAGTGGATAAAGGGGATCAAATATATGGTAGCTGAAGGAAACTAGACTTTGGGTAGTAAACACACATTAGAATATATAGATGTCAAATTATAATGTACACCTGAAAATTATATAATTGTATTAACCAATGTTTCTCCAATAAACAGTTAAAAAATAATAATAATAAAATAAAGAAGTATAGCTCTTTTTCCCATGGTACACAGACCAGGCTGCAGCATCATTTGTGGTCCAGTATTGGAAGTAGTCACTACACAAATCAATCAATAATAAAATATTATATTCAATTTAAAAGCTATTTTCTATCAAAAATCAGGAAAGGATTTCTGAATTTTGAATGGTGAAGAATCTTCCAGTGATTTTTTTTTCTTTCCACTAGAAGCCTGGAAATATTGTCTACTTCCTTCCTTCTTTCTTTTCTTACTTTCTTGTGTCTTTCCTTGAACGAACATGTATCAAACATTTACCACATGCCATACATTTTGCCGGATATGCAGTGATGACCAGGACACAGTGGAGAAACTATAAGTAACATTGATCACTCATAACTTTCCTCTGGAAAGCTTTTCTCCACTTTGCCAAAAGCTACATGAACATACTTGTATCCCAACATTCTAGTAATTTCTACTCTGTCTCTACTGCCACCATTCCAGTCTACACTCTATCACCTCTTATCTCAATTATTTCAGTAGCCACCTTAGTAATTCTCTCTGACCCTATCTAATTCATTTTCCACAGTAGAGGCACAGCAATCTCACACAGGATCATGTAGCTCCCTTGTATAAAATTCTTCACAGAAGTCTACACCTCTAAAATGGCTTCCAAGGTCCTACACAATTCATTCCATACCTATTTGTCCTGCTTCATCTACTACTCTTTTTCTCTTTATTCTGTGATCCAGCCGTAATGTTCTTTCATTTCTCAAACTTATCCTATTCTTTTCTGCCTTGTGACTTCAATCATGTCACTTTCTGGCTCTTTTCCCCTCTCTCTCTCTAATTAACTGTCTGTCACCTTTCAGATTTCAGCTCAGAAGTTACTTTCTCAGAGAATTATTTTCTGACCACTTGCCCCACCTCCAGACTAGATTTAATTAATTTCATGGTACTGTACGCTTTTCCTTCTTTTATCACATTTAATGATTATACACTTTATCTGTTTGATTATGTGATTAATGTCTGTGTGCCCTACTAAACTGTAAGCTCAATGGCTACATAATGGTTAAAGGAAAATGTCTGCTTTGATCCTAAGTGTGTGTGTGTGTGTGTGTGTGTGTGTGTGTGTGTGTGTGTGTGAGAGAGAGAGAGAGAGAGAGAGAGATGTATCTAACACATAGTAGATGCTCAATAAATAGTTGATATATGAATAAACAGTTAACACACTGGTTGCATAAATGGACAAATAAAATAGTTTACAATCTAGTGGAGAATAGAAATAAGTACATAGATAATCAGAATACAGTTTAATAAGTGCTATAAGAGGAAAAGTACTGTGTGCTATGGGTAAATGGTAAAAAATGATGGGTTCCTGATTCCAGTTTTGAGGAGCTACTATAGTAAAGATGAGAAGGAGTTATATAATCAAGAGTTATAAAAGGCATTTTTACAGAAATGAAGCAGTATCACATTTCTAGTCCTTGCAGGGATGTGAATAGTAGTAAATAAGAACAGGAATATAAGTTGTGGAAATTAAGCTGAAAAAAGCTACATTCTGAACTATAAACAACTTCAAACAGAGAAACAGAGACTAAGAATTCTTCCAATTAGTTCATCTGTCTTTATTCAAGTGACTACACTGAGGCTGATCAACATAAAATATGAAATTATAGAGCAAGTCAACCAATGATGACAAATAATGACAGAATAAGGGAATCAGGGTCAAAACTGGGGTATTTCTTTTTTTAATTGTTTGTAGCTAAAAAAAGAATGCTAGGAAACTCAAAGATTGCATTTTAGTAATAGCTGAACACTGTTTCTGGGCATTTCATAGATGTATGCATAGAAATGCTTTATACATACAATGTAATTAATTGAATATCAATTAATTGAATATTAATTAATTGAATGTTAATTCAATTAATTACATTGTATGTATAAAGCATTTCTATCCATTCTACATTATGGGTTCAGTTGTTCTCCAGTAATCTTTTGTTGTTGTTGTTATGAAATCTCAATTTAAAAAATTCAGTTAATGTTAAACATATATTTAACACCAACAAATTCAAACTACATATTCAATTGAGCTCCTGATAGCCCAGGCGAGCAGCTCACCTGTTAGATGGTCGCACTCGATCAAGATCTGTTTGATCAAAATCTGTTCATGATAGAAGGTGGTCCACAGGGTATTCAGAAGTAAATATACATTCAAATAGCTTCGGTGTGGATCTGCCATGTATCTTCCAGGGCTGGAGGACGGGGTCCCACGAGAGTCTGTTTTTGATGATGGAGCGCAGCAGCACTAGGGCAGAATGTAAATGCTAAGTCACAGAATCCATTTTTCACTCACTGTGATCAACCAGATTTTGCTGTAGGGTAGCAAATGGCTACAGGGTCCAGTGAGAGAAGCCAAACAGCTGTCACTTCCCTGAAAAAGAATGGAAGTCAGAAAAAATCATTCAGCAATGTCATTCTGCCATGGGCATGTTAGAAGCTGCCCCAGAGACCTTATTTTCCTCTTCATCCTCAGCAAAGGAAATTAGATATCATTGTTGATCATAGAACTTCCTTGATTTCACCATTTTCCACTCATTCTCAAAGATGCTTTGTGTCTTTCTTAAAGTTCTAAAATATGTTCATCTATATCTAGAAATAGTGTTTCTTTCTTGTACAAATAATTTCTCCTGCTCTTTGGAAAACTTCACTAATCTTTTCTGAATTAACA
>NW_006494613.1:2804897-2860805 GCF_000325575.1 Pteropus alecto | reverse complement strand
GGGAAATTTAATATTTTAGGACACAAATCAAATTAGATATCAAATTAAGTCTTAGTGAAATTATCTTAATACTTGTAAGAAATATGTCTTTAGTTAACAGCATAATGAGAATAAATGATTAAAAAAAGTGCTATTTTATATGTGGTATGTAATTGGAGAATGCCATATGTAAGTACAGATGATGAACAGAAATAGACTTGTATTCAGAATAATTTGCTCGAATCCACCAAGTTATGTGTCCTTAAAGAAATCACTTAATTACTCTGTATAGATGTTTTATATGTAAAACAGAAAGCGTAGCCAGGGTCTTAAATACCTTAACAGATTGATATGTTTAAAATAATGTGAGTGTAAGTTTGAAAACTTTACAACACTAAACATGCTAGATATTATTATTATGGTGCTATTATCATCATCATAAATACTAGAAAAATAATTAAGATTCTCTTTAGGTACATCTTTAGACTTTATACATTCGTTTTCTTTTTCTTGGTTTGGAGTACTAAGAATTTTTTTCTAAAATGAGCTTTGCAGTACATCAAATCTCAGGAAATATAGATGACTGGCGTGTTGTTTTTGTTTTATTTTATGTTGAAATAAAGTTCTGAGACTTCATACATTTGTGAGTGATTTAGACTGCTCAGTGGGTAACCATGACTTATGCAAGATGGAGCTGCATTTGTACCAGGTGGTCTCAGTTTTTTTCTTGCGTGAAATATTTTCCCAGTGTGAGTTTTCAGCACTGTACGCATCTCGCGGACCATCACCACTCATCACTGGGTGAGCCTTGGTCTTTGCGTAGGTACACCAACGCCCTCTGCTGGACAGACTACAGCAGGTGGACTCCGAGCCCCTTCTCAAGTTTGTGTTTCCTGCAATCTATTCTCTGTCGTCAGACTTAGGTAGTCACTTACAATCTCATTAGAGGTTTGGTGAAATCAGTAATCACAGAAGTTTGAATATGTCAGAAAGATGTTTTGATTAACACGATAAACAAGCATCTGACTTTTTAACTGGGGAGTTAAGTTTCAACAATATTCATTACAAACTCATTCACATTCGCATTTTGAAACATCCATGCCTTTCAATTGATTCATCACACTTTTGCTGGGATATCCTCAAGTCAGAGAACTATTTTATCTCACATAAATTAAAAGAGTTGATCCCTAACAGTTTAGGATGATCTTCCAGTGAGATGCAGCTTCTCTTTCTGATTTAATTAGATGATGCCTATAAGCTATAGCCTCAGTTATTCTGATATCAAATACTTATTGAAAAATCTACTATATACCTGAAACCTTTTAAGTACTAAGGATACAGCAATCGATAACATATTTTATGAAGTTATATACCAGTGACCTTGTATCTATTTCTGACCTGCTGAAATAGAAGCTCTAATAGGAATACAACTCAGGTGACCAAACGTACTGGTTTGCCAGGACTGAAGGGTTTCAGGGGACACAGGACTTTCAGGGCTTAAACAAGTCCCAGGAAAATGGGACTGAGTTGGTTACTCTAAACACAAGATTTCCCACCATAGAAAATTGTAGCTTGCAGTAGCATGTATTGAAAAATAATCTTTCAATAACATTAGGTTCATCACTAATATTATTATTCTGAACAGTTTCTTCTCATTAAAAACTTGTTGAAACTTATTTACGTACTACTTATGGATCAACTTAGTGAATTGCCATTTACAAAGTGTTTTCTTATATAAAAAAGATGCTGAGAAAACCTAAAATCACAAATACAAATTTGTACTGTGAAGCCAAAGAAAATATACACTGGAAAAATCAAGTTCAACCTTGTAAGATGCAGAAAGAGCTTGCATTATGTAGGATGAAAGACCTTAAAACAAAAAGAGAAATTTAAATCTGAAAATGGTATTTATCAATGAAATCTATGAGAAAGACAAACAATATCTATCAGATGATTTAAAAAACCATAAAAGCTTAAAACTGAAAGGATGTAAAACTCATCCAGCTCTTTCTATCCAAACAAAGTTTCTCCTGGATCTTGATGACATCTTATTTCCTGATATTAAACTCTAAAAACTTAGTCTGTATGTCTCACTTATAAAAGTTACTTGTATTTTATTTAAATATGATCTTCTTAGTTCTCATCATTTTGCTTTAGGATTAAGAAAATCCTTCACATATTCGTATACCGTAAGGAGTGAAAATAAGATTCAATATTATTTCCTACTTGATATCTGCTAAAATTGAGAGGGTCTCTAATGGCCTAACTACAAGTTCCCCTCTCCTCTCTGTTCCTGTGGATAAGATTCCTTAGTCAAACAACCCTTTTTATTAAGAGGATAAAGCACAGTTCCTGCTTAACCTTCAGCAGCAAATTTTAGTTCTCTGCTAGCCTGTGGATTATTCAAATAAACTTATGTGGATATCAGAGTACCTCACTCTCTTGATACTACAAAGTCTGCCTCCCACAGCTCCTGGTTGTTCACTCTGCACCCAAGTGCAACATCCACAGGTCCGTGGTATGTGGTGTCCTCCTTCCCCAGGTCATCAGTATACGTGACTAGTAAACTGCTACTTATTTCATCTGTCTGGTGTTGGGTGTTGTGCATTTGACCATCCCCCATGACCCTAGTGTGGGAATCCCTCATCATCAATGGGGTGAAGAGGAGGCAATTAAAACAATCCACTCTTATGAGTTTTTATACAATGCTACAAAATTCTTCTGTCTTCTCTTTTCCAGTGATTCCCATCTATATCCCACAAAAATTACTGTTTGCATGAAGCTAGCAAATCAATCAAGTATAACAACATTGGAATAGATGTGCTTTTTGATTGTGTGCAAATGAGGATCTCATAATCAGAGTTGAAGAATAAATGAACTCAAAGCTTTTAAGGAACTAGTTGCTTCATGAGAACACGAAGGAGCGATGACTAAAGAGAGAGTACTCAGAAATTATTACATCCGAAGAAGAGTTGAAAGAAAAAGATGCATTTGTTTAGCAGTGATTCTATGAAGAAGAATATTCAATTCTAAATTTTTACAATAAATTAGATTCATGTAAATTCAAAAATCCACAGATAATTTTCAACTCAATTTTATTAATGATTTATTTCTTCTTTCAAACCTAACCTTACATTACCAGACATTAAAGGGGAAAAACTACCAACTGAATCTTTATATCCTTACTTTGCATCTGTTCCTTCCAAAATGTGATAAGCAAATGCACTGGATATAGATGAATATGTAGGATGATTCATATGGAAAAGATTTAAGAAACTCCCTAGTCCAACCATCCCCCTCTCATTGAATTAATAGAAGTGAAATGAGATTCAGTAAACTGTCTATGGTGACTGTCAGGTGTCAGCGGCAGACTTACAAACTCAGCCCAGTTCTCTTTCAGTCTCATACCTCCCACCAAATTAATTGAAAATTGACTCAATAGCTTGGCCAGATTCCTAATGTGGTAGTTTAGCATAGTCATTGACTGACAACGTAATGCATTGAGAAAGCTCGTTACCCTGGGTCAGACAACATTTCTCAGAGAATCTGAAGAACCGATACATATTATAACTGTTAAGAATATTCCACAATTTGTGAATTATGCTATTTTGTATCTTTTAAATTTAATGAAATGTGAAATGACCTACAGTTAAATATCAAGGAGACATAGCTACACAGAATGTTACACTTTCATAGGATCATCCCAGAGGAGGATTTTACCTGTGTTACCTGCATGCACAAGTTAGTGCAAACTCTAAAGAATGAACTCAACCAATAGAACAATGAGCTGCAAGACAAAATTTAACTAAAAAGGAAGCTTTAAGAAACAGCCCTCAGCGGCAAAAAGCTATTCTATAAGAATGATCCAAAGCTGAGAAGGAAATTCTCTCAATTATAGAGACAGAAGAGGAAGGAGATGTAGTTTTTTGTGTATCTTATTGCCACTGCAAGAAAATGTTGAAAAATGAAGTTAAAAGTCCGGTTTTTTTCTGTCATGTAGATATTTTCTTTTTCTAAAATCCATGTTATTAATAAAAATCTATTTGGAGGATTTCTGGGGGAAAAAAAACACAACATATAAGTGTAGGAGAATTACTAAAATGTCTAAAATAAAGTAGTTAATAATTCTTCTGATAGAAATAAGTCTACATGAAGGATTGGCAATGCTAAGAAGGTTTTGTTGGGATTCTAGTTAAGAAAATGAAAGTTATTTTATATACCTTCAACCCAGATGAAATCTCACCTTGAAAAAGTAAGAACAGTGTAGGAAATGTTTGAGCAGGCAGGACTCAACAAGTGGGAGACTTTCTCAGCCAAATTTTAATGGCAGCCAAAAAGACTAGGCGATTTCCAAAAACTAACTCATGAATTAATAGTGATTTATTACTCAGGGACCTGACATTAATTAAAGTAAATTTAGCAGTATCCTTATCACTTCAAGTTGATATTACTGCAGTTGGCCAGAAAGAGAATACAAATTACTCTGGCAAGGGCCACTAGTCAATCACGTTCCTCAAAATGCTTTTCTACCCCAATAGTGAGGTTTCTGGAACTCTAAACCTCCCTCCCCCAATTAAATTATGTTGGAAAGACCTTAACTTAACTGTCCTCTTAATCTTGGCCACCTATACTTCTCCCAGATGTGCATTTAGCTTTTTAAAACATTCCACAAGAAAATGCATGATGAAAAGAGAAATGACCAGAAAAAGGATATGAGGGTAGAAGTGTATTTTGATTTTGTAGCTCAACTTAAAAGAATACCAAAGATTTGATTTAATACTTACCAAGTAGTAATTATAGCTACAAATTTTTAATAGTTACTATCTAAATTAATGTATTAGAGGAATATGATAATCTGATAAATACAATGCAATTTTTTATATATTTTATTGGCATTTGTGACAAACAAACATCAATCCTAATTCACAACTCTTGGGTGTCTAAAGAATCCACAGGGAAAAACTAACAATAGGAGAAAATATTAAGCTCCTTTTCCACATTTTCTAATTATCAACAATATTGACCTTCAACTTCTGCCTTCAAAATAAGATGCCTTCATCTTAAGAGCTTAATCCATCTTTGAGGTTTTACAATTATACTCTAAATATTTTGGTGCTAAATAGAAAACTGAGAACTCGATTGCAACTTTTTTTTCAAATTTTCAAAATTAATAATTCAGATAATATCATATTCAATTGCTAGTCACATCAGATGCCATCACTAAAGAAGTGACTCAGTCTCGGCTTAGGAAAACCGCTGCCATGCCCCTTTCTAGTAGCCGTCAATTATATTTTCACAGTTTCTAGGACTGTGTCAATGAATGTTAACACATGTTAGGCTCTTGCTCTGTAGTCCTACTATGGATTAATTCACTGTATTAGTTCTTACAATAATCTTGTGAGGTAGGTGCTACTATTATCCCGAAGTTTACAAATAACCACATCAAAACATAAAAAGCTTAAGTAACTTATAAATAATCACACTACCACTGCAAGGGAGTAACACTGAAATTTCAATATTAATTTTCGATTGCTATGTAAGAAATTACCTTATAATATGGTGGCTTTCAACATTTATCTCAGTTTCTGTGAGGCACACTTCTTTGTTGCTTAGCTGGGTCCTTTGGCTCTAAGTTTCTCATAAGGAGGAAATTGCAGTTACCTCAGGGTTTAGCTGAGAGTGAATCCACTTTCAAGCTCATGTGGTTGTCGGCAGGATTCTGTCCCTCACTGACAAATGGTCTGCAGACCTCAGTTCCTTTCAGGCTGTTGCCTAGAGGCTGCCCTTGAAGGCCTCTCCACAGGCGGGTGGCTTCCAGAATGAACAAACAAGGGAGCCTTGGAAAGAATGTGAGCAAAATGAAAGTAGTTGTTTTTTACAACCTAATCTTGGAAGTGACATCCTTTAGAAGCAAGTCCTTAGGTCCAGCACACACTCAGCAGGAGATAATTGAACAGATGTGGATACCAGGAAGCAGAGATCATTGGAAATCGTCTTAAGAACTATCTATCAAATCAGGCATGCTTTTGAAAAAACGATTTTTAAAAACTTATCTTAAGCTTTACAATGATATAATTAACAAATCCGTGCTGACAGTACTTTTCTCCTACCTTAATCCTTCTAATGAGTTTGTAAAACCACCATTATCAATCATGCATATATAGCATTCCTACAATTTTATAAATTTTTGAACAGCTATTAAAAAATAACTCTGAATTGTAACTCTAAAGTGTGACCAATACTAAACAATTCAAAAGCAAATTTAACTTATTACTATATCTTGTCACTCTGATTTGAAAAGCATTTATACTCATAGATCATCTATAAAAAGAGAGAAATGCTAAATATGCTTTATATCAGGCATCCCCAACCCCTGGGCAGTGGGCTGGTACTGGTCTGTGACCTGTTAGGAACTGGGATGCACAGCAGGAGGTTAGTGGTGGAGGAGTGAAGCTTCATCTGTATCTGCAGCCACTCCCAGCACTAGCACCACCACCTCAGCTCCACCTCAGACCATCAGGCGTTAGATTCTCATAGGAGCACTTTTTGAACAGCTATTAAAAAATAACTCTGAATTGTAACTCTAAAGTGTGACCAATACTAAACAATTCAAAAGCAAATTTAACTTATTACTATATCTTGTCACTCTGATTTGAAAAGCATTTATACTCATAGATCATCTATAAAAAGAGAGAAATGCTAAATATGCTTTATATCAGGCATCCCCAACCCCTGGGCAGTGGGCTGGTACTGGTCTGTGACCTGTTAGGAACTGGGATGCACAGCAGGAGGTTAGTGGTGGAGGAGTGAAGCTTCATCTGTATCTGCAGCCACTCCCAGCACTAGCACCACCACCTCAGCTCCACCTCAGACCATCAGGCGTTAGATTCTCATAGGAGCACTGGTCCCTGGTGCCAAAATGGTTAGGGACCACTGCTTTATGTGATATTATATCTAAACCATATCAAAAGGCAACATTTTAGATGCAAGAAATTTTGATAAACTTGACATAGGAAAGACTGAATAAATATAGTGAGCATTGGTATCTTAGCTTCAGCCTCTGCTTTTTAGACAGACTGATGAACACAAATTTAAACACAGGTGAGTCTTGTCCTGCTCCATGGATCAGTGAAGGGATTTCCTCTATATTTTAATATATGCATATAAATATACACACACACATAATCAATTTTCTCTAGGTGGCAATCAACACCTTTGTGAAAAGTTTGACATAATTAATCCTTCCTAACCTCAATTTCAATTACGTATTTAAGGGGAAATAGTGGTAGCAGTTACTGAACTACTACTAGAATTACTATCAAAATTTTTTTAAATGTGATCATATTTATTTAACCACCAGCCAATTTTATTTAAATCAAGACTGTTCAACAAGAATATTCTATCAGTCATTGATGACCTGAATTCTGGTTTATCAGATCAATTGTAATATAGCGCCTGTTTAAAAAAAGTTATGAGACATTTCTACCTTGTAACAAATAAGGTAGTGGCTAGTACTTGTGAGGAGCATTTTTGAAATTAGCTGTCAAGTCTGCCCTTTCTCCTTTCTTATTAATGCCAGCTCAAAGAGTCTAGAGTCTCCATGACCACTCTCACTTCTAACACCAGCTACAAGTTTGGGGATCTCCAAGACCACCCTCAGGTTTGATAATTTGCTAGAAAAACTTCCAGAACTCAGGAAAGCCATTATACTCACTATTTTTATTACAGGAAGAGGATACAGATTAAAAGTAACAGAGGGAAGTATCATAGAAGGCAGGGATTGGAGTCCCCAAGGTGCGGAGCTTCTGGTTTTCTCTTCTAGGTGGAGTGGTGTGGACAGTGCCTCTTTCTCTTAGCAATGATGTTTGACGATATGCATGGAGTATTGCCAACTATGGAAACTCATCAAAGCCTTAGTGTCCTGAGTTTTACTGGGCCTCGGTTACATAGACGTAATTGACCTTCCCCATGGCTGACCTTAGTCTCCAGCTTCTCCAAGTGTCAAAGTGACACCATGTTTCCTGAGGCCCTTCGCCATAAATTATATTGTTAGCATAGATTGTCTACATGTCCCAAGGCTTTCAGGTAAGCAAAGACACTCGTATGAGGCAGGCATTCCAAGGGCTTGGAGATTACTTCCCAGAAGCGAGAGCAAAGGTCAAACCTCTCTTTGGGTGAAGTTACATTTTTTACTGCACACCAGCCAAGATCATTTTTGTTCCAAAGATGTATTTCTTGGCATTCTGAAAATACTCCATCAGTGTCTCCTATTCCCAGGTAATGCCTTTGTTCTTGTCGGCATTTGTGTAAGAGAATCCGGAGCCTAACCTGTCTTCTGCTTCAATAGACCACAAAGACTTCACTCGGTTTTGTGCTTGCCTCTCTTTTGGTGTAGCACCGGGCACGCCTCTAAACAGAAACTTCTTAGCCCTTCTCAATGTCACCCATTTTTAATTCACTTTCTTGTTGCATGCGATATCAGGTTGCCACTTGGAAGCTAAACATGCCGCTCTCTCCTGAACATATGTTCAGTCACTATATTATTGCCTTAGCTTGAGTTGTCCCAAAAGTAACACTGGAGCTAAAAGCTTGTGTGTAGGAGTTCATTTGGGAATATGATTCCAGAAAACAAGAGTGAAGCTGCAGAAAATGTGGAATGGATAAGGGGTGGATGGGTGGGTGGGGAATCCAATATGATTTTGAGACTGTGAGAATGCTACATTATTCCACTGAGACCTCCAGAGAGGTCCACAGAATGCCTTTCAGAATTGTTCCCCTGAGGATAGAGAGGAAACATTAATCCATTGACTTATATCCCCCATTAGTCAAGCATTATCCTACTGAAATTCACTCCAGTCATAGTCTTTGACATTCAGGCAACCTGAGGCAAAAGTCAAAGACATTGTCATTAGGCAGTTGGAACACACACTGGAACTCTCTACTCCAGAAGTGGCTGGAGCCAGAAAATGGATTTCAGCCATGTCTGCTGTAACTCTGTTACCTATACCAGTGGTTCACAAATGTTGAAGATTATTCAAATCACCTGGAAAACTAATAAAGTACACAGAGGCCCAATTCATAGAAGAGAGATAAGGTATAGTTCTTTGTATTCTTACTAAGTTTCCTGGATGATTCTGATACCTATAGCAACATTTGAATACCACTTATGGTACTCGATTTGGACCCTATACAGAGAAGGCAGCCTTAACAGGAATTGACCTGAAGTTAATCTGCTACTATTAACCTGACCTGGAAGGTCCCGATTATGCTCTGGGCTCCCCCATGTCCCTGATCTCTGGTTGTGTTGGTTCAGTTCGTGTAATTGTTGCTCCTGCCTGTTCAGCTAACTAGCTGTTGGCAACTCTTTCTCTCAAGGGAAAGGAAAATTACATGTAATGAACATCTGCTACAAACTAGTCAATTTGCTAGACATTTTAGAGACATGTCTTTCTCTCATCCTTATGAGAACCCTGAGAAGTAGATGGTATTATGCCCATTTTCAGATGAAAAAATTAAAGCTCAAAGAGATGTGAAATTGTATATCTACTATCAACTAGAGTAGAAAACAAGTCTATTCAACTACAAAGGCCTGTCTGATCTATCACACTCTTGTCGTTATGGAAAGATAGTAGCAACAGTGTGCATTAGCTACATCCAGAACACATCTACATTCTTCTAAACTTTGAAGAGGAAGACACTAACCCAGCTAGGAAAACATTTTATGTCATTGAGGTCAGACCAATCATCCTCTGTGAAAAGCAGTCCCTGCTTACATTTTGGCTCAATGGGTTTATTTAATTAAATTTATTGAGCACCTTCTATACATTAGGCACAGTGTTAGGGCATTGCCATATCCTTCCTGATTTCACAGAACAAGATATGTATCTTCCTACTACAAATAGTTGGAGGAGATTTATTAATCAGAAACAAGTCTTTGCAAAACATAAAGGTGATAAAGTATAACTACTTTTATTCAAATTTCTTTCTGGTTTATCAGATCTGTTTGAATTTCTTTTATTTTTGAAGTTTGAAAATTAGGACTGAACTTCACTTATTTATTATTCACATGCTTTGAAATAACTTTTAATTATATATTTAAATGTATTTTAAAGTGTTTAAGAAGGAATAAAATATATCTCAGTATTTAATGGCTGTTCGGGCCATATCTTCTAATATTTATTTTCATTCAGTATATCCTAATTGGTTCTCTCTCATTTCCATTAGCTCTTATTAGCAAAGGACAGTCTTATGAGCATACTATAGCACATCTATATTTTGAGTTTCCTATATCAAAAACAGCAATTCCATTCACTCTAGCACTTACATGTTCATGTGAAGTTATTAATCTTTTTCAGAGCTACTCTAGACATTCTTCAAAGCAAATCAAATGTATTTGGTATATTACTTTGTATTCCTTGAACAGACAACACATAGTTTTTGACAGCTTACTTTCAACAGCTAAGCATGAAGTCATTGTAAAACAGTCCAAAGGCATTTAGTGTGGTGTTAATGATCTGTTTGGACTCTTCCTTGTCTACAGTGTTTGATGTTTCTGTTTCAACTTCTGCTGCTGAAGATAACATTTGATAGCTGGATTCATCGCATAAAAAGTTTAATTTAATTACAGAAGGGCCTAATTTGCTAGATTAAAAGGCCAAGTATTATAAAATTCATTTTGGGGCAGAGATTTGAAAGGGCTACACAGAGCAAAGTTCATTCAGTCAGAAGAGAGCAAGATACTCTAGTATGAGACAAAGTTAAAAACCAGTGGCTAGTCTCACTGGAGTAGGAGAGATACATTCAAATCTATACAGAGGGTTGAACATAATGCTTAAAATCCTTAATTGTCAGTACAGTTTTTAGCTTTTTGAGAATTTTGCATCAGAGAGATTTGCAAAAGAAGAAAATAAATGGCAGACTAGACTAGAGCTGGCTCTGCTTTAAAAAAGTGCAAGACTCTGAAAAACTATTCAAATGGAAGTGCTCCTAGATAGCACAGGCAAGGGCTCCACAAATTCTCCCCCTGCCCACCATTTTACCCGAACCACCACATGCAAAAGCCACTAAATTTTTATTGAGATTAAAAGTCTTAAGGCTTTTTTAAAAATGGCAATGAATTCCAAACAGCTACGTTTGCTCCCAGCCTGCAGAAGAAGATGAGGAGCGTGAGCCAAGGCTCTGAACAACTTTAAGAACGTGAAGTGCCTGAGTAATGAGGCCTGTGCCCATGGCGCCAGGGTTGCCTTGACCGGCTGATTTTAAAACAATTTGAAATAGCTGAGTGACTACCTTACACCAAAGAACATAGAATTGCAGGGGTACAGCTGGTTAGAAACGAGTTCAGGGCTCCAGGAGAATTAATAACTGAGTGCATCAAGGAAAGAGAGGGAAGCTGAGTGCAAGTGAAAAAGTCTGATGGACTCTCAAAATTTGGCTTCATTCCATAGATCAAATGTTGATCAAAGGATAAAAGAGGATCAAAAATGACTCAAAGATTCCTGGCTGGAGCTGCTGGAAAAGGGGCCGCTTCACTAGACAATATGGTGTGAGGAGCAGCTGGCATTTCAGTTCCATTAAAAAAAAATCCTCTGACTTATTGTCAGCATTAAACTTGTGCCTGCGTCAATACTTCCACACATGAATTTTCACTAGATGGTGAGACAGCAAAGGCTGATCGTACCAGCGAAACTTGATCTCCTCCCCACCCCACCCCCACTTTTAAAAAAATCTCATTACAGAATCATTGGATGAGGAAAATATGTAGATGTAATATGCCTGAACCTCTGGAATTCATTTGATGCAGTGCATTGCAAAATCCGACTTGAAAAATTAATAGAAATTGATTTGGACAGAAGTGCTGTCGCATGGCTTGAAAACTGGCTCAAAGACTATAAACAAAAGATAATGACAAGTGGCAGTGCAGTCAAGGAGCAGTAGTAGAGTTTTCCATAAGAGGATACTGTCCAGCACCTCTATGAGTCAGGATCTGAGTTCATTTTTGGGCAGTACAGGTATTATCTACAAAGGAATGAAGAGCGTATAAATGAAATCTCAGCAGCCTCTCAATAGAAAGGAAGGTAAACATTAATAAAAGGAGAATCACATTGGGTCAAAGAAGTGCTAGAACTTTAGGGGGAAATCAACAAAAAAATTACTATAGATATGAGAAAATGACAAGAAGACATTCTTCCCAGATTCAAAGATTTAGAGCACACTTGTAGATAAATTCAAAAGGTCTAGTTTACCTGACATTTATCATCTCCCAAGTTTTCTGTTGCCGTTCTAATATTTATTTGAATAAAATGATAGATTTCAGGGCAATAAATATTCTTAGATTTTAAAAGCTTTAAAAAAATGATATCGCTTTATCCCCAGCCCTCCTGCTTTCAGAACATGCATGTTTGGGTGCAGGTTAATTTGCAAACTAATTTACCAGCTAAAAAATCAGAAAGAGTAGAACTTGGAAGCATTTTCTAATCAGGCAACCAAAGTAAAACATAAAGGAGAAAAATGATAATGCAAATATGATTTATATTATTTGCACCTAGAGCTTATAATGATTGATTACTTTTTAATGTGAAAAATAAAAATTACCTGCCAATATGAAATGAATCAATTGATTACATATTGATTGTATTTCTATTACATAGTGAGTCTTCTACTAAAAGATTGTTTCTGTTTTGCTGAGAAAGCAGTTGTTTGAAAGTGAAATTAGAAAAACAAGTACAGCACATTTCCTTAACTCAAGAAGTTTTGCTCACAAGTAGATTTTTAGAATTTCAGTGATAAAAAGAGCCTAAGAGTTCACTGCTTCTGACTCCCTTCATTTTGGACAAGAACAGGAACTCACAAGAAAATGAGGCTCCCCTGCTCATGGTGATGTGACCTGGAAGAGGACCAGTGGGAGTATCTGCCCCGATGCCTCCACATAACTGTGCATCATAGGACCCAGTGGAATCTTTCACTTCCCATATGCTTCTGTCATGCCCCAGAGCTCACTTCACCACTGTCCTTCCAGGCAGGCTGGGACAAGCTCAACAGAGGCACAAAGTACTTTTCCTAGGCATCCATTTTGGAACACTGACCAAGCCTGCTGACTGGATCTGGTCACAGACTATAACACCGTCAGTGTCTCTATGCCAGGTGAACAGCACTCTTAAGCCAAAGTCTTTCAGAACCTTGGAGCCACTTAATCCCACATAGCTTTTCATTCCTGCCATCTTTGGCCTTCACCCAAATGCATGCTCCAACAGTTGTCTGTCCTCTCACATCCTTACCCTCACCCTACTCTCTTTCCTCTGCTATGAGTCATCTTCCCATTCTCACTTTACTTTCCTGTCAGCCTCCTGGCCTTTTCTTGCATTGCTCCCTCTGCCTGTCCTGACTTTCTCTACTTGCTCCACCTGGTGAGCACCCACTCTTCTTTCAAGACTCATCTCAACTACCATCCTTTTCTCTGCAAAGGAGAATCACTGCCTGCTTCCTCCTAAAATTCCATGAGCCATAGAATTGACAAGTTCCTCCATTTTTGCTTCCTTATAGAGGTGAAAATGGAGGAAACTGTCAATTCTATAGCACAAAGCAGCTATCGTAGCTCCTTAAATAGTTAAAGAATTTTTTTGTTTGCATGTCTGCCTCTGCTGGACTATAATCTCTGTGACAGGTGAGCCCGTATTTTGTACTCCCTACTTATTCTCAATGCCTGGAACAGTGTCTCCTAGAACACAGTAGGCCCTTACTAAATATTTAACTAAACAAGTATCTCTACTGGACCATTAGCTTCTTAGAGGCAGAGACAATGTCTTCTTTCCTCGCCAACCCATAGTTCCCAGCACGTTGCTGGATATTCATACTAAATTATTTTCACAATGCCATCTGGAACCCTTATTCTACTTTAAATAAATTCTTCTTTTCATTCAAGCACTTTACCCAGCTCTTTCTCAATCTACTTACTGTATCCTAAACCTGGTTCTCCATTAAGATGAAACTTCTGTTTGCTCTCTTACAAAGAAGCTGCTTATCCACACAGCCTCTTGCACCTAGGACCTAAGGTCAGCCTACTTCCAGATTCCCATTTCAGCTCAGCATCTTTCACTATAGACAAAATTATTGAAAAAGTAGTCAATACTCCAGTTGCCAATCAGCCTCCAGTACCCATCTCCACTGAAATGGCTCTTAATAGAGACAAATGCAGTGGACAATTCTTAAGCCTATTTCTGGCTAGTTCCAATTCTCAGCTAATTATGTTTCTCAACTTCTCTGTAATATCTGACACTTGCTACATGAAGCATTTTCCTCCTCCACCTGTTTCTTTTCCTCATACTTCTCTGTTTTAACTTTGAGATCTTTTAGAAGTGCTAAGTCTTCTAATTCTTTGTCTAGTATTTTGCTCTCAGGCCTCTGAGCCCTATTCTCTGCTTAAACAATCACCTTTACAATGATGAATCTTGTGTCTACTCTTCTTCTAAGGTACAGTCTCATTTATCCACCTATCTTTGGAAAGAGCTCCTCTTGGATAACCTAAAACACTTCAAAATCAACCTTCACACACATCTAGAAAGTCAAGGAGAAGAGTGGGAAGAAATATTTGATACTTATACCTGAGTGGAGTATGGAAGAAAGTTTGGGTATAGTTTTAGGGTTTGAAGGAGATTTAAAAAATGGGTGACAAAAAAAGATTCTTATAACACTATTCCTGAAACTCTAATAAGTCTTGTATTGCATTTAAATATATTTGGCTCCAATTTTTGTTATTTAAATGTGACATTACAAAGAGATAGGACCACATAAAGACTAAGGTTTATATGAGCTACACATGGATTATTGCAGTAGCAATATATATAATCTATATAATTTCCTAACGTTCCTTTCAAACCTACACCTGGATATCAAAGTGACATTTTCAAAATAAAAACTTGCTCATAACAATACCTCATTTAAAATTTTTCAATGATTTATCAAATGGTCACAAAAAGTTTAAGTTCCTAATATAGGCATGATTATCCTTTAAACTATGACTTTTTCCTGAGCATTTAACCAAAGCTTTAGAGATTCCTCAGAGGTAAAATCATCTTGAACAGCTAGCAGTCTCTTGAAGACATATCACCTTGCATGTGATTTTTTTTTTTTTTTTGTCTACATCAAATGTTCTCCTTTCCTTCTTCACGTAATTTCTATTTGTTTTAAAATTCGGCACAAATGACTGCTCTTAAAATGCCTTCCCGAGTATCTGAATCTGAGTCAGATGATTGCCCCCGTCATACCAGCAATCATGGCCCATCCATTCCATGATCCATCATTTCTTTCTCTTTCTTGAGAGAGCCAACATTACTAGCTTGATATTTGCCTGCGAGAATTTTTCAGAGCAATTATAAACACTACATGCAACACGTACATTAAATATGCATGTAGATTTTACAAAACTGGATCGCATGTATTATAAAGTTGATCAGTGAGAATATAGAAAGGACAATAACTAGGATTTTCTGAGCAAAAACGATGAATGAAGGCGTGCTATAACAAATAGTAAAATATTCTATCACATAATGTAAGCTGAGTTGTGGACATATATAATTTTTCATACAGACAGTGAATCTATGTGAGTTCATGAATGACACAGGGAATTATAAATACCCTAATATCAATATTTAAAATAAGTAAATAAGAATAAGGTATTCAATAAAGGGATCGGTAAAGCTAGCTAAATGCTTGAACAAGAAAACTTAAGTTTCTACCTCAAAACAAAGAAAAATCTCATATGGATTAAACACTAGAAAGTAAAAATAAAATCATAAAAGTACTTGAAAAACTATAGAAATTTTTTTTTATTATTTTAAAGTAAAAAAAAAAAAATCCTGTCTTAGTGTAAACTGAAGATTAGATTCCTTGAAGGAAAAGACTAGTTTGCTTATAGAATGTATTTTTTTCATTGTAGTTGTTTATTTTAAATGTTGTGAAATAATGGCTTTTCAGCTTTGCCTCTGGCTATTTCTCAGTAATAATTACTCTAAAGTTATTACTTCAATCATACAATTCAATGAAATCTTTATAGGTCATCGATATTGTTTCCTGATCTTAAGCTTCATTATCTATTGAATATCCCAGGATATTGAGATCTATCTTGTTTACGGAGTTTTTTCACCTTGAAAACTTTGTGATTTGGAGAATTTTTTCACTGTCTTATTCCAATCCTCATGTTTACCAAGTTTTTTCACATCTGTCTCTGTGGGTATACAAAATGACTGATACAAAATACAAAATGATCTTTTCATATACAGTGTAGTTATAGAATCTCAGAATTTAGCACCTCAGAATTTAGTACCTCAAATTTTCTGTTTGTTCTTTTTCTTTAACACCAAGCAATTCTAGTTTCTGTGATTCTCCTCTGATGACTGTTAAATACATCAAAATGCCATCTAAGTCCTTTATTGCTCACTGACTCTTGTTTGGTCAGGAAGCAGAACAGGAAGGGCAGTTTTTGAATCTAAAAATCATAAGTTGGAAACAGATATAGACGTTTAAGTCTTGAGATTCAAACCAAGAACCAGGAGGGCAAAGTAGGTCACACACAGAATTGTAGAATTTATCTAGGCCAAACCAGCAGACAAGTACACCCAACCACAATCTAAAGAGAGAAGATTAATTTAGAAAAGCAGGAAAAATCAGAGGTCTTGATAGATAAGTAAAAATTTCTGATCAATTTAAGATTTCAAGGAAGACTCATGTGTCTAAGGCACTTAGTGAGAGGACTGAGAAGAGGACAGAGGGATAATATGGTAACATGACTGTTGGTAAGCCTGAGCAGCTCATGAGGGCCAACAATCTTTCTGTCTTTTCCTGGTTAATTTATACTAACTACTCACCCCCATAAAATTCTGAAATTTCTCCAACTTCTCCCTCCTTTTAAGTGATAAAAGGGAATATTAGGGTAACTTCAATGTAATGAAACATAAGGAACTCCCTCCCTTTTTTTTTGTCTAAAACAAGGCTCAGCATTTTTTTTTTTTTCTGTAAAGGGACAGATAATACATATTTTAGATTTTCAGGACATACAATCACTGTCACAGCTATTTTTGCAGCACAAAAACAGCCACAGACAATACATAAAAGAATAGACATGCATATGTTCTAAAAAATGTTTCCTTACAAAAAGAAGCAACAAATCTGCTAACTCTTGATCTAGAATTTGATTGTATTAGGTATTGTTACTTACAGTTATTATATCACAAGCTAGGTTTTGGGAATTTTTTTTTTGTACACAAATTTACATTATAAAGATTTTAGAAAGAATTTGATCTATGATGTTTTAATAGTGCTTCAGCTAACATTAAGTGTAAAAACTTTGGATTTTGATTTTCATAATCTACTTTCTCATTTAAAAATTAGAGACTATTCTGCCTTTTTAAAAAATATTATCATGGCTGAATTTACTATAGTTTATTATGAGATCTCTGAAAGTCAACCTGTGTAAGTTAAATGCTAAAGATTTTATTTTAGGGAAAATATGATGAAAAATAATATATACATGGGAAATATTTTAACACAAGATTATTTTTAAGTATAATATTTATTACCATGTGAAATCTAACTATACTATTAAGAATTCCAAGATGAAGCACAGAGGTTTTAAAAAAAAAAAGATGTATTTAGAAGTGGATTTACTTATTATAGTAATCATTTCATAATATATACATATAGCAAATCATTATTTTGTACATCTAAAATTAATCCAATATTAGATGTCAATTATATCTCAATAATTTTTCAAATCCACTAATATGCCTTTTCAATTTCAAATCTGTGATGTGATATTAATTATAATATGAACAGCAACAGGAAGGGTGAGTTTAAAAGCATTTTATCCCCTTGAGACATTAAAGATGAGTAAAATATATTTTTAAAAAGTGATGTTGGGAAGTGCATTTTGCTAGTATCTGTTTCATCTTGCACAGTGGCCAAAATAAGAAACATTTATTCTTATTTTTGTGTGTGCGTGGTTTCCAGTAAGAAATCACTCTTTAATTCCATTATCCCACTCGGGATGCTAAGTAAACCTGTGGAGACAAACTCCAAGGAGTTCAAGAGGCCAATTGATCAATTATCTCCCAGAGGAGCAGGATATTGCTTACTTGCCTCCAGTCCTTTAAAGAAAACAAAAAGAATTAACAAGGGAGGAACAGTGAAGAATTTGAAAAGGTCTCAGAGTGTATCAAACATCTAAAAAATGATTTAATTTTCTCAATCAAGATGTTGCAAATGCTAATGAATAAATCATGTTCTTATTTATTAATATGCTTCATTGAATTACTTCTTTTGAGGGAAAACACGGACCCTTCTGTTAGAATATTTTCCTTTTTTTCAGTAGTATAATTTTTCAGCTTTCTACTTACCATTAATAACTTGTTATCACTTGTTATATTTCAAGAGCTAAAAAAGCAAATCAATTTGTCGTTCACAATTCACTGCAATGAATATTTATTGAATGCCTGTGTACTATGTGCTCAATATTAATCTAGGTAAATGAGATACAATTGTAAAGAAAGCAAAGATCCCTTTCTCACAGAATTTATAGTCCAGTGGAGACAGTTAATAAACCATAAATACAAGAAATAAGTCAATTGTTTAGTAGATTAGAAGATAAGTGATGGAAATTCTGAAGGCTAGGGCAGTAGGTAGGAGATTACAATATTTGGTGGAGGTGAAAGTAGGTCTCTCTGAGAAGGTGAAAATGTGAGCAAAGACTTGAAAGAGAAGGTAATAAGTTAGCAAAGAGCATATCTGGGCAAAGAATATTTCAGGCAGAATATATAACTAGCAAAAGCTCTAAAGTGGGAGTGTCCCTAGAAAATGGAGGCAAAGATAACAGTGTGCCTGGAGTGAGGTGAGAGTTGGTAGTATAGGTAAGGAGTTCATGGATTATAGGATTAAAAGATTGGTGCCAGTGGACACTTTGGGGTACTCTAATATTTTTTTACTCTGAGTAGAATGAAGATCCATTGAAGAGTTTTGAATCAAAGACAGACATGATCTGACCTGTTTTAATAGAATAATTTTGGCTTCCATGTTGAGAATAGATTGAAGGAAAGTAATGGTAGAAAGATGAAGACCAATTAAGAAACTATTAGCATAATCTTGGTAAGTGAGGATAGCAATTCTGGGTGATGAGAAATAGGTTCTGAATAGGAACCAAAGGATTCACTCTATTGCTGATTGATTCATTTGAAGATTCAGCCACCAAATTGAATTGTCCTTATTAATGGCACCACTTACTCAAGAACCCCCATAACTTATAAATATGTACTGTTTTTTCCTGATATTCCTAAATAATTAGAGGCAGTTTGAAAAAAATATTCTAATTCAGATTCAGAAGAGAAAAAAGAAGAGAGAGATTGTTAAGAACGTTGAAAAGATGGCAGGCAAGACTAGAATAATGTATCTATTAAATCAAGCTGCACATGCGTGATTAAACATCAGAAGCTAGAATACCCTAATAGTATAAGATTTGGAACAAGGAAGGGAGATTGAAACCCTGGCAAAGGGAATCCTAGTATGTAGCTTTACCTGAAAATGAAAAGTATATACAAAAACATTACTTTAAAAAATTTATTACATTTGATATATTTGGTAATGTATTCATTATCTATCACTATGTAACAAATTATCCCCAACTTTATCAACTTTAAACAGATATTTATTATCTCATACCTTCTGTGTATTAGAAATGCAGGCGCAGTTTAGCTGGGTGCCTCTGTGTCAGTGTCTCTCATAAGATGCAATCAGGTGTTGATTTAGGCTACAGTCATTTCACCTCAGGGAGAATTCACTTCTGAGTTCAGTCATGAGGCTTTTGATTGTTATCTCCAGTTATTACTTCCTTTTCATGTGGGCTTCTCCATAGGGCTGCTCACAACACTACAGCTTCTTTCCCCCCAGGAAAGGCAGAGAGAAAGGAAAAGAGAGACAGAGAAAGAAGGCATCCAAGAGGAAAGCCAGTCTTCCTGTAATCTAAGCTAGGAAGTAACATATCACCTCTGCTACATTCTATTCTTTAGAAGTCCACACTCAAGGGGAGGAGATTATACATGGACATGAATACAAGGAGGCCAAGAACATTGTTGCCATATTGGGGTTGTTTACCACAGGACATTCCACAACACAAGGATTTAGGCAATAGGCACCTAAATAGTAGCTACAGTAGACTCATGCAAGTCTTAAATAATTGATATTGTCTGACAACTAAGTGAATCTTAAATCTCAGTCTATCTATATAGTTGACTAGTCAATTCTCAATTGTTGTGAGGGCACTCATCCACTCATTGCTAAAGTTTGAATATAATAAAATTTTATAATATCTAGAAAAACAAAAAATTGGAGTAAACATAGCTATAATGCTAAGAAAGATTTTACACAATGCATCCCAAATAATAGTTTACATTCATTTCTGAATACCCTAATGGAATATCACAATCTTTCACACCACTTATAATAGGTATACAGAAGTACCCTTTAATTTTTTTCTTTTTTAGAAAATGATAAATCAATTAAATTACTTAAAAGTTCAGTAAGAAAAGGCAAAGCATTTTTTTCTTCTAAAAAAAATTTCCATGATATTTTTTATCGAGGAGTGGAGACTAAGGAATGTTTAATTTATTGCTTAATATCTACATGCAAATCTTTGATGTCTACATGTAGTATTTGTCTTTAATAAAAAAGTTAGTAAGCATTCTGGAAATACTTTTAAAATGTTTTTAGTGTAGTAACATATATATATAACATATATAGTGTAGTAACATATATATATAACATAAAATTTATCATTACAACAATTTTTAAGTTAAGTATCAGTAGAGTTAAATATATTTACATTGTTGTGCAGCCAATCTCCAGAAACCTTTATTGTGCAAAACTGAAATTCTATACCTATTAAACAATAAATGTCTTCCTCCCACCACAACCCTTGGCAACCACCATTCCACTTTATGTCTCTGTGAATTTGACAATTCTAGATACCTCTTATAAAGAATCATTCAGTATTTGCATTTTTACGACAGGCTTACTTAACATAATGTCTTTGAGATTCATTCATATTGTAGCATGTGTTAGAGTGTTCTTATTTTTTTAAGGTTGAATAATATTCCATTGTATGTACATATCACTGTAGATATGTTTATCCATTCATTCATTGATGCACAATTGGGTTGTTCCATCTTTTGGCTATTATAAACAATGCTATTATGAACATAAATGTACAAGCATATCTTCGAAAACTTGTTTTTAATTATTTTGGGTATATGCCCAGAAGTGGAATTGGTTGATCATAATTCTATTTAAAAATTTTTCGAGCAAATGTTTTATTGTTTTCCATGTCAGGTGCTCCATCTTACATTCCCATCAATAGTGCACAATGGTTCCAATTTCTCTACATCTTTACCAACACTTTTTATTTTCTGTTTTATTGAGAGTAGCCATTCTGATGTGTGTGGTGATATCTCATTGTGGTTTTGATTTTCATTTTCCTAATGATTAATGATGTTGAGCATTTTTTCATGTGTTTTTTGACAATTTGTATATCTTCTTCGGAAAAAATGTCTATTCGAGTCCTTTGTCCATTTTAAATTGTTTTGTTATTGGTGAATTATAGTTTTTTAAAAAAATATATTATGAATATGAATCCCTTATCAGATATATGATTTGTAAATATTTTCTCCTATTTCACAAATTGCCTTTTCACTCTGCTACTTTTGTCCTTTGATGCACAGAAATTTTTAATTTTGATGTTCTGTACTTTTATTAGTTCTACCAATTGCAAAGCAAGAAGTCAGTCTCTGTACAACTTAGAAATTAGCAGTCTCATGGTCATATCAGTTTCAGTCTCCATTGGACTATACCATGTGTAGGATGGCATAAATAGTGGAGAGAAGGAAGGTAGTATATCAGAAAATGTATGAGCCCAATGGATTCATATAATCATATGATACTTCTGCGGACACTCATGCATCACTTTGAAGGGTATTAGGTTAAATCATGTAACACCTGTAATTTCTTCTCACTTCTCAGTTGACACAATTCAATTACTTTGTATACATTTATTAAATAAATGCTATTTAATCTTTATTTTATATTTTTTCAATTAGATGTGTATGTTTTGCATTAGATTGAGTATGGGTTTCCAGAGGTCAGAGGCCATGCCCAGGTTATCAGCCAAGGCACACCTGTGTTTCAAAAGGTATGCTTCATGATAACAACAAAGGTGAAATTTAAAGCACTATGCATCCAAACACTGTGAAAAGATCCCCTGGAGAATCAGGCAGATAGAACTTAAAGAGGTTAAACCAAATGCAGACAAGGATGCAAGGACATCAGGGACTCCCATTTTGTCTCTATCCTGCTACAAACAGAACCTGAACAGGTGCATCTCCTAATTTTCCTGAAGCTAATTTCCTAAGTTCTGGAACATTATTTACATATTTAGTTGTGCTCTCCTATTGCCTATGTCAGCTTTAGTCTGCTTGAATCTTCTTTTTTTCTTCCTGCATTCATAAATTGAAAAATTATTAGACCTTATGATATGCCAGGAACATTAGAGGCAAACAAACAATTCCTTCTCTAATGAAATTGACAGTCTAATGGGGGCTAAAAAGTGAAAAAAAAGGAAAAGCACAATAGATGTGACAAGTATAATATAAATTGCTGTGGAAGCATAAAAGACAATCCCCAGACCAGTTCAATAGCATCAAGAAAAACTTCCTAAAAAAGTTATGTTTAAATGAGATTTGATTTGTCTGCATAATTTAATCAGAGAAAGAATATAGTGGGGATGTGTGGTGGACAGAAGAAGAGGCTGTGCAGAGTTCTCAAGGAGAGAGGGAGGGAGAGAGGGAAAGAAGGGAAGAAGGACAACAAGAGAAACAGGAGGAGAATGAGAGGAGAGGAAGGGGAAGGGAAGGGAGAAGAGAGGAGAGGAAAAAAGGGAAGGAAATTGATAGTTTAAAATCTAAATGGTTGGAGCATTAAAAAGCAAAAAGAAGAATAGTTGAGAGAGCATAGAAAGTAAAGAATCATGTGAGCCATGTTAAAAAATTTAGGCTTTACCTTCAGTATAGTGAAGAACTATCAATCAGGGGAATGCAAATCAAAAACACAATGAGATATCACCTCACACCAGTTAGAATGGGTATTATCAAAAAAGACAAGAAATAACAAGTGTTGTAGAGGATATGGAGAAAAAGGAACCCTCATACACTGTTGGTATCCTCAAAAAATTAAAAATTTAACTATCATATGGTCTAGCAATTCCATTTCTAGGTATTTACTTAAAAAAATAAAAACACTAACTTTGAAAGATATACACACCCTCATGTTCATTTCAGCATTTATAATAGCCAATATATGGAAGCAACCTAAGTGTTCATCAATGGATGACTGGACAAAAAAGATGTGGTATATAGATATATAGTGTACTATTATTTAACCATTAAAAAAAGAATTAAATCTTGTCATTTAGTGGATGGAACTTGAAAGCACTATGCTAAATGAAATAAGTCAGACAGGCAAAGACAAATACCATGTGATCTAACTTACATGTGGAATCTAAAAAATAAAACAGAACTTGAGTCCATAGATACAGTCAATAGATCTGTGGATGTCATGGTCAGGGGGTGAGGGTTGGGCAAAAAGGGTGGAAGAAGTCAAAGGTAGAAACTTTCGCTTATAAAGAAATAAGACATAGGAATGTAATGTATAGCCTAGTGACTACAGTTAATTTTTTTTAAAGTGATGAAACACTTAAGCATAGTAGCAATAAGATTTTCACTTTAGTAAAATTGCTGTCTGTAGTGTGGAGCAGGGGTCCCTAACTGCCAGGCTGCAGACAGTGCTGGTCAGGGACCTGTTAAGAACTGGGCCACGCAACAGGAGGTGAACGGCTGGTGAGTGAGGGAAGCTTCATCTGTATTTGCAGCTGCTCCCCAGCACTAGCATCACTGCCTCAGCTCTACCTCAGATCATCAGGCATTAGATCCTCCTACGAGCGTGAAACCTATTGTGAACTGTGCATGTGACAATCTAGGTTGCGTGCTCCACTGGGGAGCAGCTGTAAATACAGATTAACATTAGCAGAGAGGCTTGACTGCACAGAGAACATAATAAATCAATTGCTTACAAACTCATATCAAAATCCTATCAGTGAGTGGCAAGTAACAGTTAAGCTACACCTGGTAGCACGCATTATAGTGGCAATTGAATTGATGTACTTCAATTGTTCAGCTGCATCTGGTGGCAGGCTTTAAGTCAGAATCCAACACTTATTTTAGTCCATGCATGGTCCGCCCATTATTTTATTTACCACTTCCATCTGCACCTCTTTCC
This sequence comes from Pteropus alecto, assembly GCF_000325575.1. Lineage (NCBI taxonomy): Eukaryota > Metazoa > Chordata > Mammalia > Chiroptera > Pteropodidae > Pteropus > Pteropus alecto. The sequence goes on along the minus strand of NW_006494613.1, from coordinate 2,836,460 downwards.
TGCTCTGTGTATTTGTCTCAGTTACAGTTTTGGTAAGCCCAAAAGCTAACTCTAGCCAAAAGGAGTAAAAAACAAACATCACAAGAGAGCATCTTTGAAAAGGGGGAAAGACCCAAAGATGAGACAGCAGAAGACTCTAAGACTACCAACAAAAAGAAAGCTGGATTTAAAAGAAAATACCAAGAATCCTACTTAAAATACGGGTTCCTTGCAACACGGAGTAGACTGGACATAAGCAACACACTTTGGGTGTCACTGTCTCCCATCGCCCCCAGATGGGACCTTCTAGTTGCAGGAAAACAAGCTCAGGGCTCCCACTGATTCTGCATTATGGTGAGTTGTATAATTATTTTGTTATATATTACAATGTAATAATAGAAATAAAGTACACAATAAATGTAATGTACTTGTAACACCCTGAAACCATTCTCCCACTCCTGGTCTGTGAAAAAATTGTCTTCCACAAAACCAGTGCCTGGTGCCAAAAGATTGGGGATAGCTGGTATAGAGAATAAGTTAACGGGAGACCTGCCTAGAGAAAAAAAGACCCTGTTTGGGCAGATTCGGTTCTTTGTGAAGGCCTACTTCCTGGATTATAGACAGCCACCTTCTCACTGTGTCCTCACATGGTGATAAAAAGAAACTCTTCTTTTCTTTTAAAAGCATTAACCTCGTCATGGGGGCTCTAGTCTTGTGACTTCATCTAAACTTAATTACATTTAAAAGGACCCACTTCCTAATACTATCACATTGGGAAATTAATGCCTCAATGTGTGAATTTGGGGCAGACACACACACATTCAGTCCATAGAAAGTATCATATAAAGGCAGGAAATAGGATCCTGAGTACAGATGCAGGGATTAATCTACAACCAGGAAAATAACTTCTTTCCTGGGACTTCCATTTGCAGATTTGGTGGAGGAAAGTTGGAGTTATATTTTCGCTTGAACAAATAAGCTAGTTTATCTGTCAATATAAATACAGCAGAATGAAAGATTTGAGAATAGAATGGAAAAAACTCACCACAGAAAAATAAAAAGTATTGAAGGTCTAGTTGATTTGGGGCACTAGGAATTTATAGTGTTATCAATATGTACAGTTGGGTGATCATCTTCAATAACATTCAGCTGTCACAGTTAAGTGTAGAGAAATGGGGCACTTAGACTGAGTATTTGCAAAACAATGGTAAAAAAGTGATGGGACGAGGGTGTAAAAAAATGGCCAAAGAGTGGCTGAAGTGAAGTCCCAATACATCAAAGCAAAACGGAGAAGGAAAAGAATATGGAGCTAACAGAGGAAGGTAGAGGGATCACAAGCTGCCAGCCCCCTATTGTCAAAGAAAGAGATGGTGAGCATAACAGAGTTAGAGAGCTTATGGGAGGAGAGCTATGGCCAGAGTAAGGCATTCAGATTTAATGTTTCAGAGGTGAGACAGTTCCGAGTGTACCAGATTACAAAAGAAAGGTATAGATGAACATGATTGGAGGTGAAGTAATCAAGAAATATAGCAGCTAAGAGTCAAACTCAGTGTGAAGTGGGGTATAAAAAAAAAAGAGTTTGATACTAAATCATTGAAGACATGAGAGTGAGTGCCTAGAAGATTAGTACATGACAGTAGCAACCAAGGCTAGAGGATAATATAATCTGATGGAGTAATCTCAAAGTAGTGGGAATTTTTACACAAAGATAATTCTCTCAAAACAGCACTGGGGGTAGAGCAGGGTGAATGATATATGTTTGCTTCTCTTGGCATGGTATTTACTCTAATGATTTAGCATGCTGAGTTTTTCTTGATATACTCAGTTTATATTTGTCCATGACCTAATCTGCGACCAAGTAGTTTATTAAGAGTGGTTCTTCTGCTGCTATCTCCAGCAACAATCACCTATAAATATTTATTGTTACAGGGGTAAATTTTCCCCTCAGGCTTGGTTTCAATTCTGAACTTCCTAAGACTGAACTTTTAAAAATTCTTCTAATATATGTGAAGGCATTTCAGACATCAGATGTACTTATTTTGAAAATAGCAGAGAAGTAATAAAGAAGCAATTTTTTTCAAAGATTCTGAATTAATTTTTTCTACCTTTATTGAGATATTGACATATAAAACATTGAGATATAAAACATTGTGTAAATTTAAGGTGTATAATGTGTTAATTTGATACACTTCTATATTACAAAATGATTGCCATAATAGAGTTAGCTAATTAACACTTCCATTACCTCGCATAATTACTATTTTGGTGGGGGGGGGGGACGAGCACATTTAATATTTACTTTCTTAGCAACTTTCAAGAATATATTATAGTATTAGCTATAATTAACATGCATTAGATTCCCAGAATTCATTTATCTTTTAACTGAAACTTTTCACTCTTTAACCAACATCTCTCCATTTCCTCACCCCCAGGTCTTGGAAACCACTATTGTACTTTGTGAAGAAACAGAAATTTATAATACTCAAAGTCCTAGCTGAAAAGAACTTTGAAAAGATGATATAAGCACTTTTTTCAAAGTAGTTTAGTCCAGAATCATTAAATTAATGGCAAAGATTTATTTCTAATTTCTTATTCATCAAAGACCAGTATTTATGCAAAAAAAGATTACTTGAAAAACATGAAACAAAAAAGATATACTAAAAGTTCTCAATTATTTTACTAATAAATTCAATAGATAAAAAAATTTACTCTGTCAAATTGCAATACAATTTTCTAAATGTTTATTCTTAATGTCTGTACTTATGGCAACCCATTAATAGTTCAGAGCCAGACACCAGGGTGTGAACCGTACTTTGAGTAACATTGTTTAGTGGTCTTCAACCAATGTATTTCTAGAAGTTCACTCTTAATTCTTGCAGAATCCTATGTTTTGCAGATGAAAAATTAAATGAAGATGCATATGAAAATCAAATTTCCTCTTAAAAGTAGAAGTCTTTTTAAATGCATTTTTTCTTTATTATCTTTTCTGGGTTTCCAGGAGAAGAAAGTATGAGTAATGACAGAATGAAAAATAAAGGGGTCCTAGAAGTTGTATTATATCATTGATTTACAGTCAAATGTAATATTTACATTTCTTTTTCTGTCTATTCATTCTAAGTAAGCACAATTCTTACTAGTAGTCAGTATCTTGATAGCAAAATGAAGCAGTAGTATTCATTTTCTCCAATTTCAAATAGTAGATTGTTGATTCTCTAAGGAACACCAAAAACCATTACAGATTTTAAGACTAAACCAATAGTATGGACAATAAATGTAAGAATATTGTATTGATTTATTCCAAAATTTTTATATAATCTGATTTTCTTCAGACAATTAAAAGAGGCTAGCTTGGCTTAATATTATACCTAACAGTGAAGGCCTAAAATGGCCCTTTGATATTTTAACACTATGGTATGCTTCTTCATTGAGGATACTGTCATCTTCTTTCATTCTGATTATTGCAATGTCATGCAGCTTACTTGCTCTTTACCCTGTTCAACAAACCTTCTCTAACTTGGCACCTGTCCCTCCATGTTTATAGCTGTGATAATTTGGAATCCTTTCCTTTTCTCTCATCCTCTGAATCATTTATTATCTTCCTAAATAAAACACCTCTTTCATTAGCTTATGATGAGCTGTGTGTAGTAGTACAGGACATTTTGTATTCAAAGGCCTATTAATGACAATCTTATTAACATCATGAGACTCTCTTCCAATACCAATCTATCTCCTTCTGTCTGTCTGTCTGTCTGTCTCTCTTTCTCTCACTCTCCTGCTCTTGCTCTCTAGCTCTCTCTTTTTTCTTTTCTTTCTTTTTAGAATCCTTTTTTTTTCCCTAATACATAGGCCTGGGAAGTGGTTACAGTTCACAACCTTTCCACATTTACAGTCATCGAGCCAAAAAAATTGAGGTACAGAAAATAATGAAATCATTAAATTGTCAACATTTTTCTATACTAAGCTTCATACAACTGGAATATAATGAGCTAATCAAGCCAAAATTTTTTCAATCTTATTTTTTATCTTATGCTATATAGTTTTATTTTATATAACAAAGAATAATCAAAGTTAAAGAAATATATACAATGTGTGATAAAGAAAATAATAGAAATGTGGGTCATAGATAATGTTGTATTTGTTGATTTACAAATATTTATTGAGCACATACTATGCTTTAAGCTGAGAGTACGGCAGTGAATAAAACAGTTGAACATATTCTAGAGAATTGGTATAGAAGGAATTATTAAATAATTCTGTATAGCATGTATAATTTAATAATATATAAGTTCAGTCCCACCATATAAAGAAATAAACTTATTTTGTAAAATAACATTAACATTTCTTGGGTATTCAGTAAATTTGGAGTCCTTCTGCTTGAAATATAAGAATGTTATGGTGTTCTGGAGTATGCTAGCTAGCTTCATATTGGGGGAAAAATTATAATTCAACAATTTTGTGCTTAATCTTTTTAGGAATTTATATTCTTTTTAATTTGCTCAATGTGCTTCTAAACATTTAGGATGGCAGATCATATTAATAAAAAGCTGGAATTTGAACATGGAATAATCATTATCATTTTTTTAGTCTAAATTTTTATATATTTAAAAGACTTATTTTTTGAGCAAGTATTTATTAAGGAAAGCTTCCTTGCATATAAAATGCAACCACAAATTAAAACAATCATTTTAATCATCTATGAGGTTATATTATTATGGCTATTAGATAATCACTATACCATATTTCACTCACAGAAATACAAGAATAGTATGCAAATGAGATCATTATTTCTGATCAGATATGTATGTGAAGCTGCCAAATTGTTACATCAAGGATTATATTCTTTTGGCCACCTGAGGGAATAACGAGCCAAGAAATGCTGGACTGGAAGAAGACTATGTACTAATATTGATTTATAAAAGCATCATATATTCTGCTCTTCTAGGAATTATTATAGTAAGGGATTCATTGCAGTAGACCTAAGGTGGAAATAGAAACTGGGATGTTTTAACACATGGAGATGCCACAACCTATCACTGAAAAAAGGTTAAGGATTTTTTTCCTCCGATTTTCAAACCAAAAATTAGAACAAATTCTTATGATATTAGTATTTTTTTTTTGTTAAGATAGAGACCTGTTAGAATGTAATGTGTTGTTACATAACCAGATTTCTTAATAGATAGTCTAACAGAGTGTTTGCTGAAGTTTTTAAAGATTAATCAATATTCTAGAAAGATTAGATTAATAGTCTTAGTATCCAGCTAGAAAGGGAAGGACTCAGATAGTTTAACACTTTCATCTTTCAAAGAAATTTGTTCATGTGAATATCCTTTGTGAGCTCATTGTTGTCTGCAATAGAAGGCTTACATTTTCTTTTAGAGCTATACAATCAAATGACCCATCAAATTAATTAATAAAGATTTTAATCTAGTGCAGCTAGCATGCTAATTAACTTGTCAAGTATGTATACGAAGCCTCCACACGTTATTTTTAAAAGTCTTTGCAAGTGTGTGTTTACAATCCTAGATGCCTGGAATATCTCTGAAACAATACACAAGAACCTTAGAAGGAGTACTGGCTAGCTCTATCGAGGGAGGAGAAATAAGCAGCTGAGGAGCCAGGGATGCAGGAAGAGAGAACATTTTATTACGTACCTTTTGTATTTTAACTACTGTGCCATGAGCATATATTAACTATTCAAAACAAATTTCTAAAAATTAAATCTTTGCACAAGATTCAACAAAAGAAAGAAAGGAGATTGTATAAGAGGAACAGGAAAGGAAAGGGGGAAAAAGAGCATTTGGGAAGAAAGAATGAGAGAAGAGAAGCAGAGGAATGTTAAGCATTCTATTACTATCCTATTGCCATAAAATTATCTTGGCTGAAATTTGTTTTCCCTTATATCCTTCCCCCACAAAGTCTGGACATAGTTCAAGTCCTCATTCTCTCTCATCTGGCTTTCTATCTTCCATGTTTCAATGTTGTCTGCTCAAATCTATCCTCCACCCAACTCCTCCACCTTAAAACTCTTCAATGGATCACCATCTTTTACAGAATGAATTTCCCTGCTTGCCCAGCCATCTCTGACTCTCATTTCCTCTTACCCTGTACTTGACACTCTGGCAGTATTTGACCACTTGTTTTTGCTTCAGCAGTATATGCTATTTCTTATACATCATTCAATGCTCATGTTGTTCACAGTACCTAAAAAATGCTATGGCCTCCCCTCCCATTGATGACATTGTTTTATAATTATCTATTTGTATGACAGCTTTTGTCCCTGGACTGCAATGTGCCTTATTTACATTAGCATGATCAAGGCCCACTATTTGACCTGGCATATTAACGATGCTCAGTGCATACAACATAAAAAGAGAGAGCTCTCAACCTAACTCCCTGTGATCCTAAAAAAGGCATTTCCCTGCTACTACCCTATTTGTTAAACGTAAGAGCACAATATACCTAGATAATTTCTTTATTCTGAGATTATCTATTAGTTATTGTTTGCTTTGTGTCCAGAACCCAAAGGTGCTAGTATCCATATCATAATATGATAATCGTGACTTCCTCACATTTTTATTATGGAAATTTTCAAACATACTCAAAAGGAGAGAAATTCAGTGAACCCCAGTTGTCATCATCTTGCCAACTTTATTTCATCTGTTATCACAATCACACATGTTTAAAGCAAATCTCAATCATTGTAACCTTTCACCTGTAAACACTTTATTATGCTTCTGCAACACATAGGACTTTTTAAACATAAAATCTATGACAATGATGGACATTTTATCTGTATTGTAATCTATGTTAACATTTTTAACAATTATATAAAAGTCTAAATTCTAAAATCATTTTGGGTAAATTTGAATAACTGGAACATTATTCTACTTTGTGAACATTTCTCCTGACAGTAACTGGTAATGGCTCAGTGAAAAGTAACAATCTGTACTCTTACAGAAGGCCAAGAACTGAGTGTTCAGGTCAGGCCTGAAGTATTATATTAAAAGAACTCAGAGGAGAAAGTTCCAAGCATCCTAGCTATGTCAATCAAACCAATGCTGCTAATTCCCTCACTCTCATATGCACTAAATTTCAATTTACGTATTTTTCAAGCAATATTAGCCTTTTTATTTGAATTTTCAGTGGAAACCATAGAGCAATAAAACTCTTCTGTTTCAAAACTATCACACTTACTGTGATTGCCACAACAATAATTCTTTTCCAAATAGTATGTAAGCCATTTAAAACAGGTCAAAACAGAGTCAGTATTAGTTCAGTTTAGGAATTTTAAAATAAAAGGAAAGTTGAAGTCAATAAATCTAAATATAGACCACCAGATTCCCAGGATGAGATACAGGCTCAGCAGCTTCACTTTTGGAGCTACATGCAACTCCCTGGAGGAATATAAATGATTGTCCTAGGAATATCAGCTAAGGCTACTAAGTTGGTGAAAGTGTTGCAGAAATGTTGCAAAAATCAGACCGGCGAGAAACCAAGCAGCACTCAGAGAGTTAGAGAACTCAGGTTTATTATGCTGGCTGTCCCAGAGGAGCTAGGGCTCCGAAGATCTGGGCCCGGAGTTCAGTTGCAGCTTTGTTTTTACAGGGCTTATTTGGCATAGGCCGATTGGTTAATTAGTCCTTAGTTGGTTACAAAGACTTGGAGTTGCTATGGGTTACAGGCAGTAACATTTGTTATTTAGACAGAACAAGCAAAAGGGAGGATGAGTCTTTAGTTAATTTCAAGGTCACCTTGCCCTATGGCCTATGCAGCAAGCATATCTACAGAAGCAGAACAAAGAGCTGATTTAAAGGTTAGTCTTTTGAGTGAAAATTCCTCTTCATTCCCCCTTTTTGATGCCCTTTAAATTCTTACAGGGAATCAACCTCTTGATCTTCTTGGGCCAGGGGTGGGTACCTCCTCAACATGAGGATCTTTGCTGCAGTTTTTCTTTCTACTATAGCCTGTATGAGGGAGGTAGTTGACCAGTAGGCACGGGAGGAGGAGGCAGGCCCCGATGAGGAGGAGTACTAAAATCTTAAAGCCCCCATAAGCAGAGAACCAACCTTCAAAGAGGTTACTAGGGTCCTACCCTTTCTAACTTTGCACAAGTACATGAGCTATTTTCCTAATATGAGTAGCTATGTCAGTTACAGCTTTGCCGTTGTCATCTATTTGGAGACAACAATCGGATCAGTTAAACTTTCCGCATACTCCCCCTTCTTCTGCTAGCAAGTAATCTAAGGCTAAACAGTTCTGATATATTGCCACACACATCTGGGACTGTTGCGTGGCCAAGAGTTCTAGGCCCGAGACTGTCTGGTTGGTAATAATCTCTAGCACAGCCTGTAAACTGATGATCCGATTGAGCAGGTATATGGGGGTCCAGAAACACCAGCTCCTATCTTGGGCCCAAGTTGTGGGGCCATAGTATTGGATAATTTAGTGGGGTGGCCATTTTTCTCCCCCTCCCCCATGTATGTTGTCTCCCTACTTCGAGTGATCTCTTAGTCCTGCCCTTTAAGTCTTGATAGAGGGAAACACTTAGCTCATTTCCTCCTTGGTCTGGTAGGAAGAAGAAGCCAGGCTGAATGATCCCAATGGTGCAACTTCCCTTCCATTTTGTCAGGAATTGAGTGTAAGCTCTCTTTCCACAAATCCAGAAGAGCCCATCTGGCACTTTCCAACTCCTGGGGCTAGTGGAATTAAGGGTTTCCCAGAATGTGCCAATAGCTGGGATGGCACGGAATGGGTTAGGGACCATGTCCTCCTTTATACTACAGTTTTTGACAGTCAAACTTTGGCCGAGAGAGTGGTACAAGGAGGAGTTAGTTATAGTAATGTTGGCCCAATACCAGGAAGGAGCTTTGGGCCACTAGTTTAGGTCTGTGATTTAAAAATAGCATTCTTCTACATGAAGTCTCTCCGACCCATGTTGGACCTATCTGGCTAAGACATTCTTCTCCTACTACTTCTGAGGAGAGGACCCAGATCCTGGGTCAACCCTCTTCACATTGAGCCACGGTGTGATTTCACTGGAGGAGGTAAAAGGCATATAGGATAGTTCCTTTCTAAGGCCAATCTTCTCTCATGAGTGCTCCTCCACAAACCCAGCATTTAGTAACACCAAGTTCATGGACTATCCTCTCAGCTAGGTTAACAAAAAGTTTCTTTCCAAGGGTTGGGAGGTCTAGGACTTGGCCTAAGATCTTTTTAAATGGGTCATAAGTTGGACTGGACCCTGGAGGTAGTTTAGGTTTTGTCTGTTCTATTACTCTACAGTCTCTTTGATTAGCTGGTCTCAGGCATAGTCTTGGTCTCCCCTTCCATCTGAGATACCTATCTGCCTATAGTATGTCCAACAGGCCCATTTCCCTGTTGCCCCTAGGTGCGGCCCTTGGCAAATGTATCTCACTACATATTTGGTTTTTATCCATCCTATCAGTACCTTCTGCCAGCATAAGTGCAAATGTAGGTGATTTGTAACAAACGGCTGGTTGATGGGTATACGAGGTAAAGGCCTGCTGGACCTGACCACCTATTCAGATGGCCCCTACACATTTTTCACATTGAGGCTCAGTGACTGCCCTCAAGGGTGAGCTTATGAGAAGTATTAATAGACTTCTGTATAAGTACCCAGTATCCATAATTCCCTTGTAGGATGAGTTAGGAGGCAGCATTGCTTAGATTATCTAAACATAAAATCCTGCTTGAATTAATAAAGAAAAGATTTCCTCATGATTATAAAAAGTTGAAACAACCAATGGCAATTAGACAAAGTTTCTAGACACATATCAAAGCGGGGTTTAGCTTGAACATGCAAGGATTGAGAGGATCCCAATGTAGGCTAAGTAGGTCAGGGCTAAAGTGACTCTTTGACTTAGGGTCCAATTGGTGGGTGCTGCCGAGGCCAACCCTCAAGCAAGCAGCAGGGCAAGTATACTAAAGAGGGTTAAGACTAAAGGATCATAATAATACATCTGGACAGTCTAGACAGTTGTTCCTCAAGCTTCTGCCATGTGTGCAACTGGCCAGCTTCCGGGGGTGGCCAGAGCAGAGCCGAAGATCTCAGGTGAGTTTCTGCTGCCTCTGGAATGAGTCTCAGAGCAGCTGATCAGGAAGAAGCTCTGCAGCCCAAGTCTCCCGTTTTTCCGGAGGCATTGCTCTCTTTACCCGGGTGTGGTGGATACACAGGGTGATACCTGCAACTTTAATAGCAGTGGGAGTTGTAACATAACAGTGTGAAGACCATTCCAAATCAGCTGGAGTGGCTCCTTCTTCCAATCTTTAACCCATACTTCATCTCCTGGCTGATAGGGGTGGACCTAATTCCCTAAGGAGATAGGGGCTCTTTCTAAGGTTTCCTGGATGATGTGGCGGAGAATCCTCCCTAGGGCCTGAAGGTGTCAGGACATTTCTAGGTCAGCCATTAATCGAGGGTCTCCTTTTATCTTCTCTATCACTGGGGGATGTCTCCCAAAAGGATTTCAAAAAGAGAGTAGCCTGAAGGCCTTGGGGTGCATCGTGCTCAGAGTAGAGCCAAAGGCAGCAAGTCAATCCAAGGTAACTGGGTTTCCTGACTAAACTTAGCTAGAGTAGTCTTGAGAGTCCAGTTCATGCCCTCAACTTTCCCTGAACTTTGTGGCCTGTAGGCCGTATGGAGCTGCCATTTGATTCCTAGAGCTTTGGACAGAATCTGGACTATCTCAGACAAAGGCAGGTCCATTGTCAGATCCTATAGAGAGGAGCAGCCCATATCTTGGAACAATTTCCCTCAACAAGGCTTTAGGTACTTCTCGTGTCCATTCAATGTGTGTAGGGATAGCTTCAGCCCATCCAGAGTAGATGCAAACTAACACAAGCAAGAATCAGTGACCCCTGCAGGGCTTGACCTCAGTAAAGTCCACTTCTAAGTCTTCAAAGGGCATAGTTCCAATTGTTTGCACCTCTGGGTTGGATTTTGGCCTTTGGCCGGCATTGTTTCATGCGCAAGTTGCACATCTAGCACTAATCTGGGCACACAGGGTTGGGAGCTTGGGTATAAAATAGTAGTGGCCTAACAGGCTTTCTAAAGTGGTATTCTCTAGGTGAGTCAACTCATGGTGTTGTGTTATCAACTGAGCTGCCACCACAGCGGGAATAAATAGTCTCTGATCTGGAAGCTTCCACCAGCCCTCCTTTCTCTTGGTTCCCCTTTCACTTAAGGCCCATTGTTCTTCTTCCTTGATGTAAGTCAGAGACAGAGGCAATTTCAAAGCTAGGAGAAACTTAGAGACTGGCTCAGGACCCGTTGTGGCATTTGGTTGGCTGGCAGTCTCCCTAGCTGCTTGGTGTGCCAGTCGGTTTCCCCTATTGACAGAGTTGGTTCCTCTCTGGCAGCCCTTGCAGTGAAACGCTGCCACCTGAGAAGGCCTCCAGACTGCCTCTAACAGGTGGATTTCTTCTTTGATCTTGATTTATTTTCCTCCCACCGTCAGTAGTCCCCTCTCTTTATAAATGGCTCCATCCATGTACATGCAAAGTATCAAAGGCATAACTTGAGTCAGTATAGATATTGGCCCATTTCCCTTCAGCCTGCCACAGCATCTAGATGAGTGCCCATAGTTCAGCCCGCTGTGCTGACCAACCCTGTGGCAGAGCCTCAGCTCTGATCACCTCATCTCTTATTGTGTAGCCAACTTTGCACTGTCCTTCATGGATGAAGCTGCTCCCATCGGTGAACAATACCAGTTCTGGGTTCTAAAGAAGAATGTCTGTCAGGTCCGGCCTGCTTGAGCAGTCTTTACATTTATGTTCTGTCCCAGCGTGAGCTTGCCCACTTCTCTGACCAGGACTACCGTGGCAGCTAAGGCCCAGAGGCAAGGCAGCCATCCTGCAGCCACCAGATCTAACCATTTGGACAGATATGCAATCGGACACTGCCATGTGCAGTACAATTCTTCTCATGTATTGAAGAGGTTAAAGTCCCATGTCTGGTAGTCCTAATGTTGCAGCACTGGTCAAAAGTCTCTTTATTTCTCTGAAGGCTTTTTCTTGTTTGGAGCCCCATTCCAGAGGGTCTTTACCAGACGCAGTTGTGCAATTTCAGAGAAACCTGTTATCCAGATCCAGGCAGCCCCTAGGAATTCACGGACCCCTTTCTTAATGTTTGGCCAAGATATTGAACAGATGGTCAGTTTCCTTTCATATCCAAGTGCTTGATGTCCTACCGAGATGATGAACCCAAGGTATCTAATCTCTTATTTGCAGATTTGAGCCTTCCTCCATGACATCTTGTATCCTATGGTAAAAAGAAGGGCCAACAAGGCTCTAGTACCTTTTTACCAGTCTTCTTGGGTGGGGCTAGCCAGCAACAGGTCATCTATGTACTGGAATAGAGTGCAGTTCAAAGTCTCTCTGGAGAAGGCAGCAAGATCTGCAGCCAGCGCTTCGCCAAACAGGGTAGGCGAGTTCTTGAAGTCTTGTGGCAGTCGAGTCCAGGTCAGTTGTATTTTTCTTCCGGTGTGTGGCTGGCTGGCCAGTGATAAACAGAGGCAGAAGAAGGCGTCTTTGAGATTGAGACAGGTGAACCAGCTTGCTTGAGCAGGTAAGAGACTCAGGAGAATATACGGGTTCAGGACCACTGGATGGATGGTGACCACTGCATTTTTGATGGCGTGGAAGTCCAGCCAGGGTGGTAGTCATTCCCTCCAGGCTTCTTGATCAACAGAGCAGAGTGTTCCAAAGTGACTGACACTCAAGTAGAATTCCGGTATCGCACAAATGCTGGATGTGGTCCCGAATCCCCAAGCATGCTTCCCATAGCCTTTGTGTGACAGGAGTGGCTCTTGGCCTCAGGTCCATTACGATGGGCATGTGATTCTTGACATACCTGGGGGCCCCTTCTCTGCCCAGACAGCAGGGAACTCTTCTAGCAGGCTGGTTGGATCTGTTTGTTTTCTTTCTGGAGAATAGAGGAACCATTTATCTTCCCTGGGCACAGTCACAGCCATCATAAGAGCAGGTTGGCTCCCCAGGGTGAGACTGGTGGGTTTTCCAGGGGCAAAGGTGATCTGTGCTCCAAGGTTCATTAATAAGTCTCTACCCAAAACGGGATGGGGTGCTCTGGTAGGTACAAGAACTCACAAGTCACTAAGTGGCTCCTTAACTGACATGAGTGGGCTTTGCAGAATGAGCGGGCAGCATGGTCCCCATGGCCCCATGGCCCTGACAATAGTTGTCCGATCTGTGAGCGGAGCCACAGGCATGGAATATGCAGTCTTCGCTAATCTCAAAAGGGCTTTACACCTCTTAGAGAGGCATCTGGAGGGCTGCAGGCTCCTGAATTGGCTGTGTGGCCAAGCGAAGATGCTGTAGACTTGGGCTTGGTGGCTGCTCAGGCTGTTGGGGCGGCAAAGGCACCGATGGCGGAGGGCTGCCCAGTAATTGGGGGTAGAGCGGCTGTGTAGGGACTGGCGGATCCGCTGGGAAGTACAGTGAAGGGAAGAAAGGTTCTTCCTCAGGGTCCCCATGGTGGATGACTTTTGCTGGCTCTTCCTTGTTCTTTCTCAAAGTTGGTTGGGCTACAATTATCTTACTCTGTCCCTACCTATTTGTGCAGAACCACGCCCAAGGGGGCACTACAGTAGTGATTTGCAACCATGAGTCTATGTATGGAAACTGGTCTGGATGTCCAGGGGTCCCTGTCACTACCCAATACACAACTTTAACAGTGTGGAGGTCCAGGGTCCCTTCCAAAGACCATCCTACCCTGTAGGCTGGCCACTAAAGCTCACTAAGAGTACAAAGCTTTCCTGGGGTCAACTGAGAAAACTTTCTCAAAATTTTTTAACATACAGTTTAAGACAATTGGCTTAGAGGAACCACCTCCTATATTTGCCTTAGGTAGTTTACTTATTGTGGGGGTGGGGGGGCAGGGCGGGAATAGACCTTAAAATTTCAAGAAAATAATTCAACAGAGAGCCCTTGTGTCAAAAGGGCGATTTGGAGACAGACAATTCTTAAGCCAAATCAGTGGTTAATTGCTCATCCCCCTCACCCCGTGTATACCACACTCTATCTGTGACAGAAAGACAAACAAGGGTGGGTGCCTCCTGCAGAGAGGAGACTACTCAGGTGTTTGTCTGGCGTGTCCCAAAGGAGCTTAGGTGACACCTGACTGTAGCAGACTCAGCTTTGTGACTTAGGATCAGACACTAGTCCAATGCCGCCATAGATCGTATGTTGTATACCATAGAATCTTAGATGAATCCATTCAGACTCTATAGCCCTTAGGGGACCATATGGGTGCCCAGCTATGCAGCTACAAATTCATACTTGACTGAGTCATGCCGACCAGGCCGCTCATTCACTCACTCATTCGCACACCAGGTTAAAATATTGCCTCCCTGCTTTTTGGAAGGCCCTGACCTTTGTCTTCCTCCACCTTGGGAAGACCCTGATGTCTTCCCCTGCTGGGAAGACCCTGACTTGTGTCTTCTAACTGAAGACTTTAGGAGGTGATCAAGCTCCTCTTCTGTCCAGAGATGAGACCTGACTAGGGTGCTGAGCCCTGGAGCCTTACCTTATCCTGTGACCGTTCCTAGTGAATTGGTCCATCCCTCCTATGACTCTGGTCAGGGGCTCGGCCATCCAGAGAGTCGGAGTGCCGGTCCAAATGAGTATCCTGTAATACCATCAGATGGTGTGCCTCCTCATTCGTCTCAGAGCCCCTCCAGCCCAGTCTGGCGGAACCAGCCATCCAGCAGCTCAAGGGGCCAGCATGATTGGAATCTCGCTGGAGCCTTCAAAAATGTTGCAGAAATGTTGCAAAAATCAGACCGCGAGAAACCAAGGAGCACTCGGAGAGTTGGAGAACGCAGGCTTATTACGCCGGTGGTCCCAGAGGAGCTAGCACTCTGAAGATCTGGGCCTGGAGCTTAGTTGCAACTTTGACTTTGTAGAGCTTATTTGGCATGGGCTAATTGGTTAATTTGTCCTCAGTCTGTTACAAAGACCAGGAGTTGTTATGGGTTACAAGCAGTTACATTTGTTGCAAAGCACAGAAGTTGCTTTAGGTTACAGGCAGTCACATTTGTTGTTTAGACAGAACAAACAAAAATGAGGATGTCTTTAGTTAATTTTGAGGTCACCCTGCCCTATGGCCTATGCAGCAAGTATCAGAACCAGAACAAAGAGTCGATTAGCCTTTTGAGTCAAATTCCTCTTCAAAAGCTCTGTTAAGGCTGAAGTGTCATTTTTCCTTACACTAAGGTAGACTGCGGAAAAGGAAATAAATTCATTAAAAAAACAAAACAAAACAGTGGGTTTGTATATTTATATGGTATGTGAAAGACTGAGTATAGGTGAGAAGAAAATAAAAGCCAATAACCCAATTAAATCCATCAATCAACCAAAAAGATTATAGTTTTCCAGTGTTTCAAATCTGTTGATTTGTTCTGTCTACTCAGATTCACTTTAGAGAATCTTAAAAAAAAAAAAATGTAATGTTGACAATTAACCCTAGGGGAAAAACGGAAACTTGAAATATACCATTTTGATATGCTAGTAACCCTTAAAGAAATAACAACAATTAATTTGTCTTGTTTTGTTTTGTTTTATTTTTACTTTGAATTGAGTATGTTGATATCATTAACCACACAAGACTACTGCTTTGTTTGTCACCAGTGGATGCTAATCGGTTTACATACTTTAGCAATGGTGTTTTATAAACAGGTACAATCATACATGCAACAAGGCATAAGAAGAGGAAAGGCCGTAATAAAATATTTTGAGCTGTTTAACTTGAGTATAGATGAAACATTAATAAACTATGCCTATGGCAATAATTTTGACTGCTTTTACATCATTTTCAATTTTTCTTTAAAGTAGCTTTGAAAGATTTAATCTGCTGAGAGCTAAATCATCAGGCTTTGCAAGTTTAAATATAATAGAAAAGACAGTGTAAAGGAATGATCTCTGGGTTAGGGAAAATCTTTTATAACTATTACTACTACTGCAAAGCTTTCTCTTTGGGTAGGATTTTGTGGTTCAATGACATTTTAACTTACTTTCATAATTACCTATGAGATAGTCAAAGCCCATTATTACCCATTTTTCTCCATCATTCAGTGGAAGAACCAAATAGGTAACTTTTCTGGGTTGATGGACATGTTATATACCTTGATCAGAGTTGCAGTTACAAGACTGCATACATATGTTAAGTCTCATCATGCTATACACTTACAAATTATACAAGTTATAATTTAATAACAATATTAAAAAGCAATATGCTAAGGTGACAAGTGAGTGAACTAGAGAGGTTTTTGTATACTGTGTAGTAATGTTTAAGTCCTATTAAGTATATGGTCAGTAGAAGTTTCTTGCTCAAATGATATAGCGATTCAGTTAGATAAATAAATGAACTTTCACTAAAGTAGTAAGAAATTTTACTGTCCGTAACTTACTAAACAAAATTCAAAACAATTGCCCAGTCTAGTAGTCAATGCCCTTTTAGGAGTAAGATGATGAACAGGTGATTTTATTGACTAATTTAATGCAATATCCAATTATATAAGTAGTTGCTCAATTAATAACTAGAACCAAATTAGTTGCTCCCTTTCTTTCTTTGAAATTTAGCCATTCAAACTTTTGCTCCAATGGACCACTAACTTGCTCATGAATCAATACTCAATTATTGTGTGAATTTGCTACTCAGTCATTTAAAATTAACCTGGAGAAATTTTGAGCATGTGTTGGGTCATAGTATAAGGCTCATTCACAGCTTTATGGTAGTAGATGTAGATTAGAGAGGGTTGACAAACATGTAAACCTTGACTTGTAACTTTACAAGTCAGAGGTCATTGAAAACTATACATTAGTCTAGTGACAACATGTAGTGGCTGTTAAAATATTGACTACAACTAAATTTTGGAAAATTTTACATGAGTAACTTGAGCATACAGAAAGATTTCAGAGAGATTATAGAAGCTCTGGCCGACATAGGTTATCATTTCAAAGTATATTCCAGCCTCACCTAAGGTACAGAAGAATCACATGAAAATATGTCTTATATATACTAATGCTTACATATCTGGTAGGACTTGGGCACTAGAACTGATGTATTTTGATCAGGGTTAGTAATTACTCTAAAATAAAAAATATGAATCTTTATAAATTGCATCTCTTTATGCATAGCATCACTTAGAGTATTTGTAGTATATTTGGACACAAAATGGACTGTCCCAAAGGAATGAAGGACAAAGGAAGTAAGCTGAATCCAAAGGATTTCTATTCCTTCTGAGTAGACTAAAAAATTCATCTCAAGGTAATACACATCTGGAATTAGCTATTGAGTCTTCACTGATATTTCATTAGGAATTTATCATAGGCTGAAATGTAATGTCTAGAAATTATTAAGCCTCCTTATTTTTTATTAATAATTTCAGATATCAATAATTGGGGAACTGAATTATGATCTTTTTTATAGCTCACACATACTTTCAGTTTAATGTTTGCTCGTGTGATTTAAAATAATTTTAATAAATCAGACTTGCCTGCAGTTCTTTTGCTTCTTATAACAACAAAAATAAGTGAAAAAATATTCATATTAGTTATTTCTTTATAGAATTGATAAGATGTTAAAATACACAGAAACAGTGTAGTGTTAGAATAAGCAGGGCAGGATGACAGTCACTTATAGAGCAACAAGCCATTGCCAATATTACAGTCAGCTGACACTTTGATTTAAATTTACTCTGTGTGTGTGTGTGTGTGTGTGTGTGTGTGTGTGTATGACAGAGAGAGAGAGAGAGAGAGAGAGAGAGAGAGAGAAATATGTATGCATACACACAATACAGTTTTGTCTCATTATGACCCTATCAGATACCCTCTTTTGAGACTTACTGATTTTTTGTTGAAATATCCATACATTTCAAGCATGTATCAACTTAAAGAAGATTAAATAGCAACCCTGAGTTAAATTAAATATGGATTGTATATAGTGTTGACAGCTGAATCAACTCTTTCAGGCATATATTTTCAATATTGTGATTGTAGCCTCTTTGCTTAGATTTTTATTTGACACGTGCTTAGGTAAAGTTTAGGAAGAATAGACAATCATTTCTAACATTGATCAGAATAAGAAAAATTGTAACATACAGTTAGAAATATTATTTTCTCCAAGGCACAAAAAAGCTTTCTGGCACAAATTCAAAAGCTACATGTTCTTGCTTTTTGCCTTAAAGTAGAAATGACAGCTGTGAGTTAAGGAAATAATTATGGGAAAAGATGCAGAGGAATATAAACCAAGAAAGAGGAGACATGTAATACCTATGAATTACATGCATGGTCAGCATTTTTATTTGTAGAGATAGTCTATGTATTATCTGTACATAAATATGGTCACTGTACATGTAAAATATTTATAAATTACTCATCAGTTGCAAGTACTTATTTATATTTGATGTTTATTGTTCCTATCATTTCACAGTTAGTTCTAGCTGTCTCTATAATAAATTCAATTTCATACAAACAATTAATCCTATATCTGAAATATAACTTTGGTAAGTTGACTTCCTTTTCTAGCTAATGAAAGAAAGCAACCAGTGAAACATTTTTTTTACAAGCATCCAGGTTAAGATTGTGGATTACAACTGAAACATTTCATTTAATTTCCCTCCCATAAAATTTAACAAAATGAACAACAACAACAAAAAAAAACAATAAAAGCCAATCAAACAATATTCGCCAACAGCCAGGAAACAAGAACAACAGAACAACATAATGCAATTTAATAAACTAGTCCAAGGAAAGAAGTAAAAGTTTCTAGAGGGGAAGGAAGAAGGGCACAAAAACAACCCAGCTCCCAACCACGCCTTCATTCTCAAAAAACGCTTGTTGTTCGTCTATCAATGGAAACTTAGGTTGCTTTCATATATTGTCTATTATTATTCAGCCAAATAAAAGAATGAAATCTTGCCATTTGTAACAATGGATGGACCTAGAGGGTATTATGCTAAGTGAAATAAGTCAGACAGAGAAGGACAAATACCACACGATTTCACTTTCACGTAGGATCTAAAAAACAAAATAAACAAACAAACAAAACAGAACAGACTCATAGATATAAAGAACAAATTGATAGTTGTCAAAATGGAGAGGGGTTGGGAGAGCTGCGTGAAAAAAGAAAAGGGATTAAGAAATACAAATTGCCGGTTATAAAAATAGTCACAGGGATGTAAAGTACAGCATAGGGAATATAGTCAATAATATTGTAATAACTATGAATGATGTAAGATGGGTACTAGACATCAAAATTATGACTTTAAAAGTTACGTAAATGTCTAATTGCTATGTTGTACACCCGAAACTAACAAAATATTGTATGTCAATTGTAATTTTAAAAAATTAAAAAGAGCTTGTCAATGCTCCTTAATACTATATAAATAGTATAAACTTTAACACTTTCTTTTTCTTTTGATTGAACACTAATGGAAAGTGCTCCAGGGAAAAGTGAGCAAAGTCTGGAAAAATGAACTACAGAATAACTCTGATAGAAAAGTTCCAGGATTATTCAATGAAAAAATCTTACCTGAAGTATTTTCCACTAGGTGGAGTGACTCTAGAATAGGGTAGAGGCCATAGAGCACTGAGGAGAGTAGAGCCCAGAATTCTTGTAAAAATTGCATGCCACTTCATCTGAGTTCTCCTGGGTGCATGACCAGTTTCTTCCTTCCAACTATCTGCTACAGAAAATAGGCTAAAACATAAAATATTCATTTAAAAATTAAAGTGGCTGACACTACACTGCATTTTCTGGATTATCCTTCTGCACCTCCAAGCTAAAGTCTAAAAGCTGAATATTTTATGTTTCAGTAAATCAGTCCCTTCAAGTCTTCCTTTTGGCTCTAGGATCTACTGTGATACTGAAGGATATTTGTGTTCCTGTGGACCAGCTCGGCTTCAGTCCTCTATATTATTCTATGCCGAATCACCATCCACCTCCAAAACTTCATGGTCCAATATTCAATTTCAGATCACAACAACCCTACTGACTCAAAAGTCATGACCCCGTGCTCCCACTATTCTTAGTCTATCTTTATATGACCCCCAGTCTCTCAGCCTCTGCATTTTCTCTAATCTATCATCCCCATTTGTTCCAAGTTCCTTCCCCATCCAACATAGATCCTATGAACAATGATTATAATCACCTCTTACAAACAACTTCATTCTCCTAGAAATATCTTGTCTCTGGGTTGATGTGATTTCATATTTCCTTGGTTTTGCTCCCTGATGTCTTTTGCACTGGGACATTCTCTTACCATTATTTCTAGAATTGGGTCTTCCCTCAGGTGTTATCTCTGTCCTCTTCTTCCTTCTCCATATTTATCAATTTCCTTTTGTCAATGTAACAAATAATCACAAACTTAATACAAATTTTTTTATAGCTCTGAAGGTAAAATGTCCAAAATCAGTTTCACTGTACTAAGGTCAAGGTGTCAGCAGAGCTGGTTTTGTCTGGATTTTCTGAGGGGAGAATCAGTTTCCCTTCCTTTTCCAGCCTCTGATGTCCACCTACCTATATTTCTTACCCGGTAGCCTCTTCCTTCATCTCGACCAAGCAGCACTCCTGTCTCTGCTTCTGTCATCACATTGCCATCTCCTCTGACTTTGATTCTTCGAGTCTCTCGTAAAGAGCATTAAATCAGGCCCACCAGATAATTCAGGAGAATTTTAATCTTGTCTTAATTCTAAAGATTTTTAATTTAATCACATCTACAAAGTTCATTTTGCATATAAACTAACAGTCACAAGTTCTAGGGATTACAATGCAGACATAGTTGGGGGAGGAGGCATTATTCAGCCTACCATATTATACATTGTTACTGATGTTTTAATTCTGAAATTTTTAACTATAATTTATACACTAAAAATTCTCCAAATGTTTTTACAGTTGAGACTTTTCTGCTAGGCAGCAGACTTACCTATCCAATTCCTCCATTTGAATATCCTACAGACATTTCATAATCTAAAATATCCAGACAGTTACCAGTCTTTATACATTTTATCTTAATAAAATTGTTCTCTCTTTTCTCATATATTTAAACTTTTTATTCAATCTGCATCAATTTTATTAGACTGTAACCATGGTTAAGGGACCCCCCTCTACCACTTTTGCCTGCTTTCTCAAAGAAGCCTTTCCAATGTCCTCTGACCACGTTAAACAACTTTATGTTATGCTTTCATAACATCAAAAACCATTTCATCTTTGTGCTTAACACATTATAATTTTACACAGAGATGTCATTTTATATAATTTATTGGTATGAATGTATTTGCCATCTCCTTCTTCCATTAGACTACAAGTTCCATGAATAAATAAAGAATGAATGCTCTTATATAATACTGTATTTCATTAGCTTTACACAGATCCTAGGGCATAAAAGATGATCAATAAATATTTATTATATGAGGGAATAAATGAATGAATGAATAAGTGTCTGTTCTCTGCCAAGAACAGTGCCATGTGTTTAAGAAAAAGTTACAAATTATACAAACAAAAACAGATCTCATTTTTTTCAAACGCTTCTTTTAGATAGTTTTGGGTTGATAATTTTGATTATCAGAGAGGTTACTGAAATTTATTTTAGTCTCTAAGAAATTAGTATGTAAACAAGACTGTATTTTTTCCTGTTCTGCTTTCTTGCTAAAAAATGAAAATATAAGTTTCTCTTCATTTGACATGCAGAAATGGTTAGATCGAGTAAGGTAATCTTTGTTCTTGGACCAATACTTTCATATCTTGAAGGGAAAGGGACATTAAAAACAATGTCTCCACAATAAATGTTACTTTCTTATAATTTACAAAATTCCTAATCTTAATGTTTCAAGGTTTTTCAGAGTTGGAGTTATGATTAGCAATAGTCTTGCCATGTTTTGATAATCACTTGACCCTGTGATGGGAAACTGGGAAGAGAAAGGTGGTCTTTCTTATCATCCCACCTCTGGTAATCATAAATTGTGACAAAAGATTTTGTAATTTAATTAGGTATATAGCATGAGTAGAAAGAATAAAACAAAGGTACTATGGACCTTGAGCTTAGAGAGGATTTTATGGATTTGATCTCAAAGGCAACGGAAGTAAAAGCAAAAATAAATAAATAAGAGTATATCAAACTAATAAGCTTATGCACAGCAAAAAACACCAAACAAACAAAACAAAACAAAAAAACCCACCAACAAAACAAAGAGGTGACCAACCAAATGAGAGAAGATATCTGCAAACAACACCATTGATAGGGGCTAGTACCCAACATATATAAAGAACTCATACAACTTAACAACAGTAACAAAAACAACCCAATTAAAAAATGGTCAGAGGACCTAAACAGACATTTCTTCCAAGAAGACATACAAATGGATAACAGATATATAAATAGAAGCTCAACATCACTAGCTATTAAGGAAATGTAAATCAAAACCACAATTAGATACCACCTCACACCTGTTAGAATGGCTATTATCAACAAGATAACTAACTACAAGTGTTGTAGAGGTCATAGAGGGGGGAAAAAACCTCATAAATTGCTGGTAGAAATGTAAATTGGTACAGCCACTATGGAAACAGTGTTTAGGTTCCTCAAAAAATTAAGAATAGAATTACCATATGACACAGCAATCCCTCTTCTGGGTATTTACCCCCAAAATTTGAAAACATTTATCTGTAAAGCTACATGTACATGTTCATTGCAGCATTGCTCTCGGTGGCCAAGATATGGAAACAATTGAAGTGTCTTTTGATAGATGATTAGATAAAGATGTAGTACATATATTCAATGGAATATTGCTCAGCTATAAGAAGAGAATACTGATATTTGTGACAGCATGGATAGATCTTGAGATTACCATGCTAAGCAAAACAAGTCAGACAGAAAATGTTGAGAACAATATGATTTCACTCATATGTGGGATATAAAACTGAAAGCCACAAACAAAACTCATAGATATAGACAACAGTTTAGTGGTTATCAGAGGGAAAGGAGGGGGACGGGATAAAAAAGGGAAAGGAGATCAGATATGTGGTGATGGAAGGAGATTTAACTTTGGGTGATGACAATACAAAGCAATATACAGATGAGGCATTATAGAATTGTACACTTAAAAGCTACATAATTTTATTAATCAATGTCACTCCAAATAAATTTAGCTTAAAAAAGTGTTAAATACAATTGGAATACAAAAAAAAAAGAATACTTGATGATAACTTTGATCTCCTATCTCAATTCATTCTTCTGAATAATAGAATAATTAAAAAATACAAGCTCAAAATTTCCATCTTTTTTTTTTATTGAAAATTAGTTAGCAACAGATAAATTAGAGCAGAGCCTGGCAGTGGAGATGGGAAAGAGAATGCAAACATCAAAAACTTAAAGAGAAAGTCAGAAAGAACACATTTCTGAAAGATTTCATGGTATAAAAAATGAAGTTCTACATTGAGAACATATTTGTTTCTAATAATAAATCTGTCAATGGCAGTCATAAATACCATTTCACAATATTCACACAACTCTTATTTGTCTGTTTTATACATATCAACTCCCTGAGGTAAGAGTATTCAAATTCCTAAGTGGAAAATGAGTCTAATCTACAGATTTATAATATGTTTTCTGTTTATCAGTGCAATTCATCTTCAACTTCTGTACTGTTTCAGGCACAATTCATAATCTTGAGCAGATAGTGGCAAGTAACATATAAATCATATCTGAAAATTTCTATGTGCTCTGCATGGGACCTTGTCAACAACTGATAGAACTTCTAGAATGCAGCTAGCTATGGGACTTTCTCATCTACAAGACCTCCTACTCTTCATCATTTCACTACAGCTTAGTGCTTAAAGCACACAATTGAGATTTACAGCCATGTGCCGCTTAACAATGAGGATTCATTCTGAGAAATGCACCATTAGGCTATTTTGTCAATGTTCAAACTTCACAGAGTGCATTTACTCAAACCTAGATGGGATAGCCTCCACACCTAGGCCATATGGTATATAGTCTGTTCTCCTAGGCAACAAACTTATACAGCATGTTATTGTGCTGAATACTGTAAGGAATTCCAACACAATGGTAAGTATTTGTGTATCTAAAATAGCTAAATATGGAAAAAGTACAGAAAAATGTGAATAAGAAAATTTTTAAAAAGGTATACCTATATAGGGCACTTAGCATGAATAGAGCTTGGAGGGCTAAAAATTGCTCTAAGTGGGTCAGTGAATGAGGGGTAAGTGACTGTGAAGACCTAGGACATTACTATACACTACTGTAGACTTTATAAACGTTGTGTATTTAGGCTACACTAAATTTATAAAACAACACAAGATTAAACCAAGCACAAGAGAAAATGATTCAATCAAGAGACATGATAAACATGAGATGTATGAAGCTGCTGCTGTCTTAACACAACATACTGTTTTACAGCAAATTTTTTTATAGAGAGAGTACATTCTAAAATAACAATAAAAAGTATAGTATAGTAAATACATAAACTACTAACATAGTTTTTGTTATCATTTTGTTCCACTAGCGGTAGGTTTGTTTACACCAGCATCACCACAAACACATGAGCAATGCATTAAGCTATGTTGGCTACAGTTTCACTAGATGATGGAAACTTTTCACCTTCGTTATAAACTTATGAGGCCGCTGTGGTATATGCGTCCTGTCATTGACTGAAACACATGACTATTTATTGCAAATGTGGAGCTACTTGACCTTGACAGTAATCTAGGGCTTACTTCCCTCTTCCTACCCACTAGACTAATTAAGAATTCAACAACAACAATGGCCATTCTGTCCTAGTCAACACCTTTTTATTCTTTACTTAGGTGGTAATATTTCACACTAAGGCCCGCCTCAGCTTCCCATTGATAAACCCTGTTCTTTGAATTGAAAAAACTCACAAAGCACAGGGACAAATTTTGTTTTCAATTTCTAACCCACGTGAACATTTGAAGAGGTTTGACTAAAGATAATAAGGTTATACTTTTTTCTGGCTTTTCAAATTGGAATTAATAAATGATGTCTTTACTAGATTAAAACTTAAAACCAATTAAAAGCAAATCATTCCAGTGAAATTAGTCAGATTCCACAATTTGAAAGAAATATGATAGCACAATTCAGTATTTATGGGAAAAAAACGTCTATGACTAAAGAGATACCTGTTAATGGGTTTCTAAAAATAAGGAGATTCAGTAATTGTCATTTAAACAACTCATTATCTGTTTCAGAATTTTACCAGCCAAGCTCTTTATTATTTCTAATTCAGAATTAGAGAAGGGTGAAAAAAAACTGTAGTCCCTATTCTTTTCATAAAAAGGCCCATTACCTTAAATCAGTTTTCCAAAGGTATGATGGAGTAATGATAAAGGTTGTTTTTGCTTTTTCAGAGAGGCCTTCATTTAAATTACCTAAGCAAGTACCAAAGTTTTTTCAACTCTATTTTAGTCCTTTTCCCCCTGCTGCCACCTCACTGTTTTACCAGTGACAATAAATGTGATAATGAGTAATGACATCTATTCATGGAGAGTGTGAAAGGTCTGAAGTTACAATACTTTCATTAGAAAAATGTGTGTCTAACAGGTCAGCCCAGCTCCGATTCTGTAAAAAAGATACATTTTCCTTAAATTTCATAGAGTCCTCATTTCTTTCTCACCCTCCCCACCACTTCAGTCCTATTAACTACACAAGCTTTTTCATGGCAGTTTAAGTGTAAAGAAATGTTTCAATTCTTATTTTTATCCATTAAAATGCAAATAATGTAGGGTTTTCTGATTGTCTAATCCTTGGGGAGCTTTTGGATATGCAACATTGAATACGTTTTCAGAGTGAATTCTTCTATATCCTTCATCTACCCACTTCCAATATGCAGAACACAATGAGTGATTACTGTTAAACCAGGAAAGCGAGATATATGTAGAGATTAAAAATGACCTTGCTCTCTTGGTCTCTATTCAGAACTAGTCGTACAAGGCACAGAGACCATTTGAAAAACTCGAGGTTGCACATGTTATTTCTACAGCTCTTCCATATCATGATTTCAAAGCTATTTCATTGACATTGGTTGTATGTTACTTGAACTCTAACAACAACAAAAATAACACTACTACCTGTGTAATTAATATAATAAAAATGATTCACTATGAAAGTCTGTAGGTTTTAGAAATATAGAAATATAGCTTTTTGTCAGAGGTTTACTTCCAAATAAAATTTAAAGTGCTACAAAAAGAATGAAATTATGTATAGCAGGGAATTTTTAAGCCATATATATCTTTTTATGTATATTTATCTTTATATATATTTTCTCAGTCAGCTTCTTAACTTTCACAGAGTGATGCCAAGATGTCTTTTTAAGGTGACTTGTTTTTATCCAAATATCCATGTCTGCAAAATCAAGGCAAAACAGAAAGCCATCCATCCTCAGTATCTTTCCTTATCCTCTCTCTTCCAGGAATACTTAAACCCTAGGCTACATTGTATCATCTAGATTTGGCCTTCCTTGGTTCATTTCAGACTTCATCAAAATTTAACTATTTTGAGCCTCTCGTACCTTCAAATCCTCAGGCAATATAATAAACTAATTGACCTCTCACATTAATATTTACATAGATATACATATTATTTCATGTAACCTATGGGAGAAATATGATTTAAAGGCACAAAGCCACTGTTATGGACAGAATGTCAGGCAAGCTTGTGTGGAAAGTATTGACATTTAATACTTCAATGAGCCCCTTTATGGCTTCTTGACTGGCCCAATTTAATTAGCCTTCTTCTCTTCCAGAAAGTAAGATTCATTTTGAAATATGGATATTCAAGAACCATATAGAAGTAGCAACTGGCCTCAGACATAAATCTAGTATTAAAATTATGTTATATGCTGCAAAGTAACCAAATAGTTACATAAAATCATATAATTTGTTTTTTTACTTATTCACTTCACCAGTTTAGGGAGTTTTTTAGTAGCGCTATTTAACCCTATTGCATATGCCATTTTGTTATGAAAAATAGGCTACATGGAACAAATAAGTAAAGCACGTTTCTGTTCTTCATACAGAAAAAAGAGCTTGCGTAAAACACAGAAATTCTCTAGGAACAAACTATCCTTTTCCTATGAATAGATTCAAAGACGTAAGGTTGAAGAGCAGACTGAAGGTTCCTAAAAATTAGTCTTTATATATTATATACTTAAAAATATGATCCAATGTCCTATTACAAGAGATTTGTAGAGGATTCATAACAGAGAGACACAGAAAACCAAACATTTTAAAAAAATTTAACTTAACTTGCCAAAATTTCAAAAGCCCTTCTGACACTTACCAGTGCCATAGGAGCAATGTATTTACTGGCACTATGCATTCTCAGTCTGAAGAAATGCAATAATAATACATGGATTTCTAATGTATTAAAATTTTCCCCTTTGCTAGAGTTTTAGGGCTAATGTACACTAAATTTGTTGTCTGAGCTTATAACCTTATCATTCTCTTGCCTGTATTTAGTTAGTATTTATTATTTTGTATTAGAAACTAAGTTGGTTTTCTAATTATTTTTTTTACTGTATATTTGATCTTCTTAAAAAATAAATGAGTGTACTTGGGTCTCAGATAGTACCTTTCATTTCTTTGGCACTATCCAATTGCATTAGAACCACATAGTGCTCTTGGTGCAGGCATCAAGGTGATTCATCAGGATTAAATTAGAAAACTGAGCCATCAACTGGCTCTGTGACTCTGGACTACTCATCTAACTTTTTGAGACTTCTGGTTTTTCTAAAATAAAATGGGGGTGATTGTACTCTTTCTAAGATACTTTCCGTGTATAAAATTCCATGATGCTTAATTAAGGAAACAAGTAGAGGAAGGGAATAATATGAATGTATGGGAAGAAGCATAAACTGCCAAATCTTTGGTAAAACTATTCATGTGTTTCAAAACCAGAAGGAGTATTATGGAAGAGCAGACAGAAACCAGAGAGAAATCTAGTCTCTAAAGATAGAATGATGTGTATCCAGAATTGTGAGTTTAATGCTTTTTCTTACTGAATGAACTCTCCAACCATGTGCTGCTTGGATGGCAAAAACCCTGAAGTGTCAAGAAATTAAGATAAACTTGGCAGAACAGCTAAATATTAGGAAAATCAGAAAAATAACAGAAAGATGATCTTAATCTTTATGCTTATCCTCATCTCTGCCCAAATTTGGCAGTCATAGGGAAAACTAACAGAGAGATACAGTGAAAAGCAGCAGTGGGAGGACATGAGAACATGGTAGATAGATAAGTAGCAGTGTATCATGGGGAATGGGAAGTGGACAAATTTTGCGGATTGATTTCAGGCAACTACACATCATAGTAGGAAAAAAATCCAATCTTCAGAAAAATATGATGAATCTACAGTTGCTACAGTGTATTTTCTATAATATGCATATTTTAACCCCAGATTAATATACAAAAAAGGAAAGTATTAATTTATACTCATGAAAGAAGGTAGTCAATAAAACAGACTCTGACTAGTCTCTGATATTGTATTAACAGTCAAAAGTTTCAAAGTAGCTATTATAAATATGTTCAAAAATGGAAAATATGCTTAAAAATTTTAAGAAAATGGTATCAACAAATGAACAGAATCTGAACAAAGAAAATCTGGAGCTTAAAGTTGCAGTTATTAAAATAAAAACTTTTCTAGATGGACTCAGTATCAAATTAGACACGGCAGAAGAGAAAATTAGTGACTCTGAAAATAGATCAATATAAATCACCCACTTTGTGGAACAGAAAGAAAAGAAGATCAAATAAAAATGAATAGAACCTTGGAATATGATCAATCCTGGAGAATGTTCTGTGTACACTTGAGAAGAATGTATATTCTGCTGCTGCTAGATAGAATGTTCTGTTCATGTCTATTAGGTTCATTGGTATAAAGAATGCTTCAAGTCCAATATTTACATGTCTTTCTGTCTGAATGATCTATCCATTATCAAAGGGGTGTTCCAAAATCCCCAACTATTATTGTAATGTCTTATATTTCTTCCTTCAAATCCATTAGCATTTGATTAGTATACTTAGTTGCTCCAATGTTAGATGCATAAATACTTATGATTGTGATATCTTAATGAATTGCCTCTTTATCATTATATAATGACCTTCTTTGTCAATTGTTACCAATTTTTTTTTTTTTTGGCTTAAAGTCTATTTTGTCTAATATAAATACAGCTGCCCCTATTCTCTTTGAGTTTATATTTTCATGGAATATCTTTTTCTGTCTCTTCACTTTGAGCCTCCATGTATCCTTAAAACTTAAGTGAATCTCTTATAAGTAGCATATAGTTGGGTCTTTTTGCTTTTTGTTTTGTTTTGTTTTTAATCCATTCAGCCACTCTAAGTCTTTTAATCGGAGAATTCAATTCATTTACATTTAAAGGACTATTGACAGGTAAGAACTTACTAATGCCATCTTATTAATTGTTTTCTGGCTATTTTGCAGTTTCTTTATTCTTTTTTTCCTATCTTGCGTCCTTCCTTTGTGTATTGACAATCTTCCATAGCTAAATGTTTTGATTTCTTTCTCTTTCTCTTTTGTGAATCTATTGTAAGTTTTTGCTTTGTGGTTACCATAGGCTTACATAAACACATTATATAGAAATAACACTATATTTTATGCTGATAACTTAATTTTAACTGCATACAAAAACTCTACAGTTTTATTCCTCTTATGTCTTTGATATCAAAATAT
Source organism: Pteropus alecto (assembly GCF_000325575.1). NCBI lineage: Eukaryota > Metazoa > Chordata > Mammalia > Chiroptera > Pteropodidae > Pteropus > Pteropus alecto. Next base: position 2,806,719 of record NW_006494613.1, on the reverse strand, counting down.
ATATCTTAGAGGATTCTGGGAAACATAGTGGAATGAGAGATGTCCTCAGATCTCTCCCCTTGAAACAATAATAAGCTGAACATCAAAAACTCAACAAAAAACACCCAAACTACATACCAGCATGTCTGAGTGTGGGATCTGTTCATAAGAGCTACCACAGGTCAGAACCCCGGGTGTCGGGTGGTGGACTGGGAGAAATAAAGAAGCTGCCTCTTGCAGCCTCCAGAGCTCCCTACAAAAAGAGGGAGAGGAGAGAACGTGCAGCAATGTCCCTGAAGAGCTTGCCTGGAAGTGCTGTGAGTTCCATGCAGCCAGCAGCAAGGCCTAGTCATCAGAACAGAAAGCAGAGAGAAATGAGACAAGAATGCAGAAAAACAACAAGTGATATTTTCCAGCCCCGGTTGCAAAACCGAGGCTGAGCCGCAGCCCCCAACTCCCAACCAACAGGACCCCTCCCCCCATGACCTCTGAGACCAATCATCGTGGAGCCCCAGGAGAATCTGAGCAAAAATTGCCAGGAATGTTGCTGATACTGACAGGGACTGAAACTGAGGGTAGCAAGCATGATTAAATATCTACAAGAAAATTAAAAAGGCATTATTTAGGCTTTATATAAAGCAGGGATCCAAAAGGCTTAGATGCTACCTACAGGAAACCAAAAGAAAAGTGCCTTCTTTGCAGCAGGCTAAAGAGAGACCTTTATATAAAATCTTCTTTCTGTAAAAACAGCAGAATACATTTCCATTAATGCCCAGGTGCAGAAATAGTCCATTAAACACCATGAACAACCAAAGTGGCATGGCATCTCAGAAAGAAAGAGAAAAATCTCCAGAAAATAAGTTTATAGATATAGAAATCTGCGACTTAAATGAGAGACAATTCAGATGGTACTTCTGCAAAAACTCAGTGAGTTTTGAAACAAGTCATATCAACAATTTCAGAATTGAAAAAATAACTAGATAAGCAGGGCAAGGAGATTGAAACTCTCAAAAAGAACAGAATAGATCTTCTGGAGATAAAAAAAACACACTGCAAGAGTTGAAAAATAAAATAGCAAGCTTGGGAAATAGAGTCGACAAATGGAGGGAAGAATTAGTGATATCAAAGACAGAAATCTAGAAATAAATCAGAAGGAAGAAGAGAGAAATCGAAGAATGAAAAATAACGAAAGAGAAATTCAAGAACTAGCTAATACCATCAGGAAAGGACACATAAGAATAATGGGCATTACCAAAGGTTAGGAAAAGGAGCAGGGACTAGAAAGCATTTTCAGAAAAATAGTAGACGAGAATTTCCCAAATCTAAGGAACAAACTGAAGCTTGGAATTCAAGAAGTCAACCCAAAAAAGTCTTTACCAAGACACATTGTATTAAATTTATCAAAAATCAATGACAAAGATAGAATTCTCAAGGCAGCCAGGAAGAAGAAAACAGTAACTTATAAAGGAAAACCCATTAGATTATCCTCAGACTTCTCAGCAGAAACCTAACAAGCCAAAAAGGAATGGAATCAAGTATATAAACTATTAAGTGAAAGGAACTACCAGCCTAGAATAATGTATCCAGCTAAGCTCTCCTTTGGATATGAAAGAGAAATTAAGACCTTTCCAGACATACAAAAATTGAGTGAATTCTCCTCTATGAGGCATGCACTACAGGAAACACTGAAAGGGGTCAGCTCACCTAAAACAAAATGACAAAAAAAAAAAAAATACATATTAAAAGTAAAGTGACTATCACACAAATAGAATCAGAGGATTGCAATCCTTACTAAGAACAGGGCATTATAAGCTTAAATAATAAGAGAATTGCTATAGCAAGA
>NW_006494613.1:2768428-2801780 GCF_000325575.1 Pteropus alecto | reverse complement strand
TTGAGATGTTTTGCCTACATTAAACATTTGGTACTAGCAATTGGTTGATTACTACAGGACCAGTAATTGGTAAACATCATACATTTGCATTAATTCAATCACATATAAAAATATCAATTTGAGACAAAATTAAAAATAATAAGATGGTTAAAAAACTCTCACATTTTGGAATTGAGCAATGAGCATAAATTTCAAAAGTATATCAAATTTATTCTTTCATCTACTTAAATTAGAATTGACAGGAATTGCTTTTAAAGATGTGGGACTGCAAATTGGTACAGTCACTATGGAAAACAGCATGGAGATTCCTCAAAAAACATTGATTTGATCTACCGTATGATCCAGCAATCCCTCTACTGAATATTTACCCCAAAGACTTGAAAACTCATATCCGAAAAGATATCTGCACACTCAATAACAGCATAGCATTATTCACAGTGGCCAGGTCATGGAAGCAACTGAGGTGTCCTATGATAGATGATTTGCTAAAGAAGCTGTGGTACATATATACAATGGAATATTACTCAGCCATAAGAAGAGATGAAATACTGCCATTTGCACAACATGGATAGACCTTGAGATAATCATGCTAAGCAAAATGAGCCAGACTGAAAAAGTTGAAAATCACATGATATCACTTACATGTGGGATATAAACCTAAAAGCAACAAAGGAACAGGACAAACAAACAGAGATTCATGGTCATGGACAATGGATTAGTGGTTACCAGAGGGTAGGGGATGTGAGAGGAGCGGGGAGGTAGACATGGTAAAGGAGGTCAAATATAGCGGGGTAGAGAGAGGGGAAAGTGGGTAAAGGGGATCAAATATATGGTAGCTGAAGGAAACTGGACTTTGGGTGGTAAACACACAATAGAATATACAGATGTCAAATTATAATGTACACCTGAAAATTATATATAATTGTCTTAACCAATGTTAACCCAATAATCTTAATTAAAAAAGAGGAAAATATTTATATATACATATATATACATCTTTTCATATTATGTTTTCATTAACAAACTATTATATAATTATTTTTAATACTCATGCCCTTTAATAATCTTTATACTAAAGTTAAGTGTTTAACATTTTACCATATTACAGTGTTAGAGTATTTTGAATTTGACTATATACTTACCTTTGCCAATATGTGATATATTTTCATATGTTTTTATGTTGTCATTTCAGGGAATCTGTGGGTGAGGTATTTCCAGCAGTTAATGGGTGAGCTTCTTGATGGAGTTCGTGATGCACTGGATCCCCATTCTTCTAATGCCTTCCAAGAGTCCTACCTGTTGCTCTCCCAGCTTCTTCATACCTCCAGCCCTGTAGCTCATCATTCAATAATCTAAATGGGCCAAGAAAGAAATTATCTGCTTTGGCAGCATCTCACATGGCTGGAGATGCCAGGTGCTCTCTCATGTACTCTCTCTTTCCCCAGTGGGAGAATCACAGACAAGAAGATCTTTCTGGACCCTGAGCTGGGCTGCCTTGTGGTAGGGATGATGTGAGTAAAGTCAAGTTGTTCTTTGTACCCACTTCTATGTATATTTTTTGGCTCCGACAATGTTCTGAAATGTCTCTTCTGGAAACCTGGACTTCCACAAAGGCTCTCTTGTACATGAGTGATGTCTAAGGCAGTGTTTTCCAGGGGCTCTGTACCAAGGCCAAGAGGGGCTGGAGCTGGCTCATACATCACCAGAGAGTACATAGCCATAAACAAGGTCATCTGCCTATTGCCCAATTCATGGGTGTGCAAGACTCCTTCCAGGTTCCTTGGTGTATAGTGCTGGATCCCACAGCTTCCACAAAAACACTTTTGCCTATGGAATGATGCCAAATTTTTGTTTTTGAGGTGGGAGAAAAAATGAGGTATGTCTTATTGCCACCATGATGCTTATGTCGCTCTGAGTCCAAGATTTTCGTTGGGGGCTGGTCACATTGGTACTTTCTCTCTACACAACAAAGGATGATTCCCAAAGTTCCAGACTCCCAGAAGAAAAGCAAGTATTTACTGTAAATCATATTGTTTGCCCAAACAATCTAGGTAAACTGGTACATCAGAGTTTAGTGTATAAAGTACACAAAACAGCCTTATTTTTTAGTAACATTGGGAAAATTCCAAAGTCAAGTTTTCATGTACCGACCTCACAAGCATGCCCTTCAAAGAATAATGTCAAACCTGCTATATTAACTCTTTTCTACACAGTCACCCTGGTAGTGCTTCTACAACCCAGCTGAGGCTTTCCTTTTCACGCCTGTGGTTAAATTTTGTTTGGATTTTTTTCCCCAAAACTTGTAGAAAAAGCCTCATTACATCCTCTGCAGAAAAATCAGGTACCAGCTAACCAGTTCCATCTCTTCAGATGTCTGAACTTCATCTCCACAAGTCCATTCCTTAAAGCTTTTAAATTTGAGTATAAACGTGCACCACATAACAACGTTTCAGTCAACAGCAGGTCACACATAGGACAATGCTTCTCAAAAAGATGATTATGGAGCTAAAAAATTCCTATTGCTAAGTGACATTGTAGCCATTATAATATTGTAGCACATTACTCACATGTTTGTAGTGATGCTGGTATAAACAAACCTACTGTGCTGGCAGTTGCTGGCAGTTGTATAAAGTATAGCACATAAAATTATGTACAGTACATAATATTTGATAATGATAACAAACTACTATATTAGTAGTTTATGTATTTACTATACTTTTATTGTTATTTTAAAGTGTACTCTTTCTACTTATAGAAAGTTTGCTGCAAAACAGTATGTCATATTAAGATAGCAGCAGCCTCATACATCTCAAGTTTATCATGTCTCTTGATTGCATCACTTTCTCTTGTGCTTGGTTTAATTTTGTGTTGTTTAATAAATTTAGTGTAGCCTAAGTACACAGTGTTTATAAAGTCTTTCTTTGGCAGAGTGGTTGACAAGCAAGAATCAATGGGAATTGATTCATTACTCATTATTCTCCTTTTTTGGTACCAGATTTGTAGAATGAGGCAACTGTGGCAATGGCAGCAGTGACAGCAGTAGCTGCAAATTTACTTGCTTCTAATGACACCTGTGCAGGGTAACTCTGAAACAAAATTTCAACAGCACCCTCTTCCCAATAGTGTCCTCCAGCTCTTCCAATGTGCCTTTTTCAAGTGCCTATTAGGTTTTCTTCTTCCTTGTAATATCTAGAGTGATTTCTGATCCTGCACTGAATTATGATAGATGTATAGGTATATAGGCTATTTATCAAAAAACTACAGAAAACAAAATATTCAAGAGTAAATTTTTAAAAATATTCCCCCATAAAATCAGGAATGAGATGAGTATGCTGTCTCACTATTTTTCTTCAACTTCGCATTGGAAGTACTAGACCTGAAGAAGTAAATGGGAAATAATTAATAGAAAGAAAAAAAACCTGTACATATTTGCAATTGATATAATTATTTAAATAAAATTCCCAAATTTAGCTTATACGGTAAATTAAAGTGTACCAAAAATCTTACTGTAGACATATGCACTTAATGTTGTATTCTATCTACTTTTATAAGACAAAGAATATACATTTGAAATATTTTGGTGACCTTTTTTTCCAAAACTAGATGAAATTACATTCAAAACAATCAATAACTTAGGAGATCTGATAGGGTATACTTTTAGATGGTTAGAGTCAAATAGATAGATCCTAGAGCTAATTGCACAAAAAGAATTGTACCTGTAAATTGGTCAACTAGATTGTTTCACTAGAATGCAGTTAAAGAACAGTCTCCAATCACCTTGATTTTCAAAATGACTATGATCTTGGCTCTTAAGGCTTATTTAATGTATTTAAGCTTTAATGGATAACTTGAAATTGTAGAATCATAATTTTATACAAAATAAGGATCCAAAGAAAATTTTTATGCCCACAGTCACTGTATATAGGTGTTTTATCTCAATGCTGTAAATTCTAAAATCTGGCTCTCAACCACAGCTTACATACATGGCCATTTCAAAGGTTCACCTCCACATTTCCCTGAATTTCTCTCAAATAAGGATGTCTACAGTTTTCCTCTATAGGTAATTGTAGCTTTTGAAATAACCTCAGGTCACTTAAACACCTCAGCTCTGCAAACACCCAGATTTTGTCATGAAAATCCATCCTGCTACTGCTGTGAAGATGTGACTTTATGATATTGGACAAAAAATGCAATAAGGTCTCCAGAGTCTCTCTATGGTGAAAGCAATGCTATATGGGCACATTTTATGAACAACACTTATTAAGAATTGAATTTATCCCTTTGGCTTTCTTCATCCTTTTCTGTCTCATGAAACTCTTCTAGGGAGTTACATATATATTGAGTGACTCTAAATAAATAATATTTGTTCTTAAAAAATACAATCCTTGGTTTCATCACATACTCAGTACAAAAGTTCCACTGTTCTATAACCATTGCTTCTATCAGGGTCCAGAAAGGGAATAGAAAACAAATCAGTTATTAAACAGAAAGAATGTAATGTAGAGACTCATCAACTAGGTATAAAGTTGTAAGCTAGGTATCTGAAAAATAAAGAGAGAATATTAACGTACAACAGAGGCAGCAACTGCAGATATTATCCCTATGCCTTAAAGAACAAAGGAGAAAAGTTGGAATTATTAAAATTCGGACACTTAGAGAAGAGTTCTTGCAGAACTGAAACTCAGGCCTTTGAGGAAAGGGTACTGGTTCAGCTGCTCAACAGATATTAGTATCTCTGTGCTTGGAGAAGAAATCTGGAAGCAGCTCCCCAGCCCTCAGAGGACCAAGCACTGTTGGCTGATACTGGTGACTATAAAGGTGGCAAAATGAGGCTTGTTCCACAAGTGCTGAAAAACCGCTAACTGAACTCAACTTCTACTACATAGGGAAAAACTAGCTGCTGGGGTAAAGAAGTGATGCCAAGATGACGCCCACAGGAACTGCAAGCAGTCAGGAAGCCAATTGGAAGTAAACAGAAAAGTGAAAAAGTCCCTTCTTTCTCCTCCAGCCTTACTGTCTCTCTATTCTGCCCACTATTGGCAGAGTCAAACAGGAAGTCAGCTGGCAAAGCAGTAATAAGGTTTGCAGAATTCCAGCTTTAGCTTCACAAAGAAAGCAATTACAGAAGGTTGATTTGGAGCTGACAATTACTTAATTGCTGGCACAGCCATCCACAGGTAATTCTTCTGCAATAACTGAATTGACTTATGATTACAATTACACTGTGGTAAGTGGCTAAACTACTTAGGTATTTTAGTAGCTTACTAAGAAGCTGTAAGACTCCACATAGTCTCACAGTTTTAACAATAAAGAGATAAAAATTCAAATTCCAATCCCTGTGCATTGTTATACAAGAAGGTACATTACGTATCTTTATGTCTATTTCTGATGCTTGTTTGAGGAATACTGAACCAGCCTATGGCTTCCAAGAGTAAAAATTAATAAAAATAAATTTGACAAATATTTAACAGATATTAAAAAAAAAAAAAACTAAAGAGTCCTCTAAATGAGACAAAATAAGGCTAATCATAAATAACTTGATTTTGGCCATCATGTAGAAATATATATCGTTATGTCCTGTTGGCAGGAATTTCATTTACATTTCTATGCAGCGGGGACAGTTTGGCTATATACATCATAATCTTCTAAAATACACTTCATTCTTTAGATAGAACACTCATTTCTGAAAGTTTAATCTAAGGCGGTTATTATATGATCATAAAATAGATTTAGCTCAAGATTGCTCTTACTGGTGTTGTTTAAAATAAAGTATATCTGAAAAATAAACCTAAAAGTTTACTCATAGGAGCCTGGTTAAGTGATTTATACAAGTAATGAAATACTATGCAATCTATAGACATCACTGGCTAGACAAATCTTTATTAACATAGAAAGAAAAAGTTGTAGAATATTCATCCATTCAACAAATATTTACTGGGTACCTCCATTAGCCAATGAACCAAACATTGACAACGTTCTTGTCTATGAAAAGCAAAATGTAAATTTTATGTAAAACTGTTTACATATACTGATATGAGCACACACTCATAAATATACATAGATATACATATATACAAATGTCTGGTGGGATCTTCTAAAAATATTGAGTCAAGTCTCAAAACCACATGCTTTTCTTTCAGTGGGGGGACTATTTCTACTGCCTTTACTTTTTTATATTGCATGTTAGTATAATTTTTTTGTTGTTATATAGACACTTTAAAAAATTCTAGACATTCAAAATCTAGGGCACTAAACTTTAGCAGAGTTCACAGTTGAGTGTGATTTATCTTTTGCTCAGAATTATTTTATCATTTGGTTTGTGTCATTCTTTGGGAATTTATATTTTATTTTGAATTATAATTAGTTTTGTACTTGTCTTCTTTCCTTATAAGATTACAAGTTTCCTGAGGACAATGACACTACCTTGTGTAACTTTTGTTCCTTATAACATCTAAAATAGAGCTTTGCTTTTAGTGTGTGCTCAATAAATATTGTGTTTCATTCATTCCTAGTTTCACTCATCATCAAATTACACCGGGCATTAATCAGGATAATTGCTTCACCCATATACTTTATGAGTGATCATGCACTACTGATAGCCCGTGCTGGGAAGCAGCCTTAGTGAGCTACATTTTGTAATATATTAACCTTAATCCTCCAGACTCAGGTCATTGTACTGCGGGTGGATACTTGACCCAAAGGTAGCTAGTTCAAAGATTGGCCACAGACATAACCTGGAAAAAAAGTTTGACTAATATACTATACACAAGAAAGAAAAAAATCAGAACGGTTATAAGCCAATGAAATGGTTCCTAACTCTATTAATAATGAAAATGCAAGCTAAAACAAAACACAGAAATGAGATTTTTACCCATTGGGTCATTAAAAATAAGAGTGACAATGCCCAGTAACGGAAAGAACAAAGAAAAATGGTCACTCTCATAAACTGTGGGTGAGAATGTAAATTAAGGCTTCTTTGGAAGGCAGTTTGACAGCATCCATCAACATTTACATTGTGCTCATTTTTTGATGTAGTTATTTTGTACCAGGAATACAACTTGAAGAAATATTCCATGTGCACAGAGATGAGGCGAGAATGATCTTTGTATTGTTCATAAAAAAAAATACTTAAAATATTTTCATCTTTAGAAAAGAAAGTTAAGTAAAATATGTTAATCTATACTTTAGAAAAAGAGGTAGGGATTCAATAAATAATAATAAAACTTTATTATTAATGAAAATAAATCAACTCCAATATACAGTCCTATGTAATCAGGCTCTGCCTCTGGGAATCCATTTCCTCTCTCTCCCCCATCACTTACTCTTTCAAAATCATGGAAATTTCACCCTTGTTTATTCCTCTATTTGTATTATTCCTTCTCCAAACAGTCTTTTGATTGGTTCATTCTCTCAAGGATCTCTGCTTAAATGTCACCCTATAGAGTTCTTTCCTGAACTTCCTGACCTCAATTCTCTCTACCTTTTATCCCTCTTCATTTTTCTTCATAGAAATTACCAGTTTTTGACATTAAATATTGAGCTACATATTTTTAATTATCCACTTCCTTCACTAGAACTGTCTATGGCAAGGACTTTATCTATTGATCATTATCAAATCCCCAGTGCCTAAAAAGATATCTTGTGATGAATGAATATAATAGGTTAATTAATTATTTAAAAAGTATGTGTTAGAATTCAATGTTTTAACATGGAATGATATCTAAGATATATTGTTGTTGCCAAAAATATATGTAAATGACATAGTCTCATTCTTGTAAAGAATATATGCTTGTGCATATATGTAAGTGTGTGTATTTATAGATATGTTTGTGTATGTGTATTTGATATACAAATACATGTAGATATCTAGATAAGGAACTAAAATTACACACATCAAATTGTTATCTCTGTCAAGGAAAATGTCAATGGGAGGAAAAGAAAAGGAACTTCCACATCTATTCTTATATGAATATACTTCCACATTTACTTTTATGTTAATATTTTATAGAATAGATTTATATAGTTTTCATAAAAGAAAAACAAAAAAGGAAAAATTATTAATAATTATAAGAAAAATCGCGTTTTTAAGCTTTTTTCTTATAAAAGACAATATTCTGAGCACTACAGATATATTAACTCATGTAATCATCAGACCACCCATAGAGAGTATATTATTATTATTTCCATTAAGAACAAAGTTAAGGATTATTTATGGTGGCCAAGAAGTGTCTTTCAATAGATGTTTGGATAAAGATATGGTACATATATATACAATGGAATATTACTCAGCCATAAGAAAAGATGAAATACTGTCATTTGTAATGACATGGATGGATATTGAGATGATTGTGCCAAGCAAAATAAGTCAGATAGAAGAAGCTGAGAACCACATGAGTTCACTCATACATGGGATATAAAACTGAAAGCAACAAACAAACAAGACAAACAGATAAATAAAAACTCACAGACAAAGACAACTGTTTAGTGGTTACCAGAAGGAAAGAGGGGAGGGGGAGAGGTAGAAAAAGGTTAAAGAAGGGTCAAATATATGATAACAGAAGGATATTTGACATTGGGTGGTGAACACACAATGCAATATACAGATGATGTATTATTGAATGATATACTTGAAACATATAATTTTATTCACCAAAGTCATCCCAATAAACTTAATTTAAAAAAAAGAATTTCACTAATTACATCATAGATTTGCTTTGACTAAGAATGCCTTAAACTACTAACCAAATTAAAAAAAAAAAAGTTGATTAATTTTACTTTAAAAATCTTCAGGGTTAAACTAATTTTTCTATTAAATTTATTGGGACGATGTTGCTTAACAAAATTGGCCAAGACATGGAAACAACTGAGTGTCCTTTGATAGATGATTGGATAAAGAAATTGTAGTACATATATACAATGGAAAATTACTTAGCCATAAGAAGAGATGAAATACTGCCATTTGCAACAATACAGGTTAAAACTAATTAAAGGCAAACCAGTGATTCTTAAAAAAGAAAAAAGTTCTAATCAAAAAAAGTCTTTCTATATCAATGAAAAAAAACAATTTTGTGGGGTTTTCTGTTAATGTGAACAAAGATGTTCCTATGCTGACATATTGCTACATCTAATGGTTATTAAGATTATGGTTACACACACACACACACACACACACACACACACGTGTGTGTGTGTGTGTATCTTTATATAAATGAAAATTAAGCAAGTCAAACCAGGTACAAAGAATGAAAGACTGAATAGTGGCTAGTAAAACAACAAATATCCTCAATAAAAAAAAAAAAAGAATACAGCTAAGGCATAGAAGAATTTAATTACTTAGCTGAGGTTATAAAACTTATAAGTGGTAAAACCAGGGAAGAAAATAAGAAAAAAAGGAATGAGGAAGAGGGAAAGGAAACAAGGAGATATTTATTCATCAGTTGATGCACAGAAGACAAATCTGGAAAAAGAAAAGTGGTTAAGTTGTCAAAACCTAATAAGTAAAATTGCAGGTTATTTGAAAGAAATGAAAGATAAGATATTTGGCTCCTGTCCTGTGTTGTTCCCAAGATTTCTTAGCCAAGAGTTCCCAAGATTTCTTAGCCAACATTCCTTTTTCTGGATTACTAGGCATGTATCCTTATACAAACCCTGTAGTAAACAGTGACTTAAGTACACCTCTTGTCTGTGCCTGTATTATATAAGTTCCATATAAAAATGTACGTCCTTGACCTAGAAATAGTGCCATGTGTCAGAAAAGTGCAATGGAATAGATTCTCCTAATCTTTTTTTAAAAAAGAAATAATCAAATTAAGCTTGTCACTTAACTCTATTAATTTACATGCATGTTCATTTACCACATGGCTATGCAAGTCTTCTGGGTCATTTGTTTCATGTTCACAGAACTGACACAAGTACTGTTCATCACAGCTGTGCTCCTGGAAATGCAGGTAGAGTTCACTGCTTGAGGAGAACTGTACATCACACTGCTCACATCAATAAGGGTGATCACTAAAATGGTGTTTGCAATGTGCTGGCTGAGATACCCAAGCATGGACATTTTGGAAATTTTCCAAGGGATCATCAAAATAATCTATATATTTTTGCATATGTTTATGTTTATGCACTGATCTTTTCTTTCCGGCTTTCTTTCTGTCTGTCTGTCTTTTTTTCTTTCTACTATATGCTTATTTGATTGGCCATTTATTTCTTTAATCTTACAGTTAGGTATAGCCTAATTGAGAGAATTTAAGGGAAATTATATGAAAAAAGGCACAAAAGAAAAGAACAATACAAAAGAAAATATTATAAAAACAGGTATGCCTCATGTTAAATTAAAATGCTTCTTCCTTTTGAATTTTCTTACTCAACACATCAATGTATCATGACAGATTACATTATGCACTGCATTTTACTTTCTTCAGAGCTTCTCCATGTGATGAAGAAGAGATTATGGGTAAGAATTTCAGATAGACATAATTCTGATCTCCTTCTATCTCTTTATCTATTAAAATAATAGGTCATTTATTTCTATTAAACTAATATGGAATCATAGCTGTAGTCCTCTCATGGGATTTTATCATCTTTAAGGTTTCATGTGAGAGTTAAGTGAAATTGATCATTATAATCATCAGAATCTTCTAATTAAAAAGACAGTTGTTTATCCATAAGTGAAATTTGAAGATGTTCATGCAGTCCGAACACTGGCGTTACATTATAGAGTACACTAGTTTGTTAATAGTTTCAAGATCACCTTGCGCTTTTTCTGCTGCAGAGCATGAGGTTTATCGTTTGTGAATCAGGATTAAATTTGAGCATATATGATTACAAACACATACATGGCAAAGCTTGGCTTTCACAAGTCAAAGTGCCTACATATAAAGAATTGTTCTTTTAAGAATAAACTGAAAACAAAAACAAAAAACAAAAAATAAGGTATCACATCTAGTTTGTAGATTTTTTTTCCTTTCCTCTAAAAGAGACTGAAAGATTAGGTCACACTGTTCTATTAAAGTATATTTCTTTTTACACTGAGGCAAAGGTATGATTTAAGAGTGCGCTCATCACTATATCGGTGGCTTTTACACTGTGAGCTATTGAAACATGAACACAGCACTAATTCTTTGCAACTACTGGACTGTAAATTAAACATGTTGCTCAGTAAATGACCCTTAAACTTCATTTCTGTTTCTTACTAAAGATTGCTAGCTATTTGTGGGTACTATAAAAAAAATAGAAGGTTTTGAGGAAAATGCTTTAACCTGTCATTCCCCTAAGGCAACTTACATCATTTGAAGCTGTCTCTGTGTAATGAAACAAACAGCTGGTTAAAAGGTGAAAATTTTAGTCAAACAGGTTTTATGGCATTTATATTTTTATTTCTTCTATAGGATGCTAAGTAAAGGATGTGAATGATTTTCTTTTTGACTGAATTTGCCAATTGTTTTGATGGTAGGTGATAAGAAACCAAAATTCATTAAGAAATAAAATGGTCAAAGTGATCATTTGCAAAATAATTCCTCTTGGGAAAAACTAATTTAGCAGTAACATTTTAAAAAATTTAATTTGGCCCAACCATAATAATAACAACTTCTAGTCACTGAATATTTGCTATATACTGGCCACTCACCACAATTTATCACCTCGGGCCAGCTTGGAGCTGAGAGCCCACTGGATTTAGCAATAAGCAAGTCATTGTTGTGTTTGCCGAGATTAGTTTCATAAGAGTTGGGGTGGAAGCCAGATTTCAATGAATTGAGGAGGAGCTGGAAGAGAAGGAAGTAGAAACAGCTACCATGGAAACAAAATTACTCATGAAGGGGGAAAGGAAAATGCAGCAGAAGCTGACTGAAAGCATGGACTTTAAGAAGATAAGTTTTTTTGGCTTGGGTTTTTTTCATTGTTGTTTTAAGATGGGGAGAAGTGAGCATATATAGATGAAAGAAATAGTATATTGAAGGTACAGAAAAGAGATAAAATAATTTACTGAGCAAAACAACTGAAGGATCAGAAAGAAGATTAGGATTTCAGGAAAAGATATCCTCTGTGTTCTGCTTCTGTCTAACTCTACTGAACATCCAGCCTTGGGTATCTTATAAGCACCTAAAATTCAGCACTTCTGCACCTCCCCCGAAACTTGTTCTTCTGTTTCTGCTTCCTCTTTTGACAAAGACACTATATCTACCTACATTTCCAAACCAAAAATCTGGACATATGGTAAATCATGCCTTTTCTTTATCCTCTTATCTTATTGCCAAGTTCTACCCATTTTATTTTTTAAATAGGTTTATTACATTTTTAAAAAGATCTTTCCATGAATATTCAAGTCTAGATGAGATGTGCTACTACATCAGCTAGGATGTCATCAGAAAAACAGAAACTCCTCCAGATATTCCAGCAAAGGGGATTTAATAAAATAATTAATAACATGAAGGAAAACAATATATGAGAAGTTGAGAAAACTGAGAGAATGACAATTGCAGAAAGTCAGTCTCTAGAGTTTGAGGAACAACTCAAAGAGATGGCATTGTTAGAACCAATGGTATACCGGTTAATGTTTAACATCTAGCTCTAAGGAGAATAGCAAAACTGTTTGCCAATTTCTGTGGTGTAAGTATCTCACCATGCTAATTTCAACCTAGCAACTCATCACTAAATGAACAATTGGTAAGAGATAAACAGATTCAGCTCTTAAAAGCTGGCACACCAGAAAACAGAAGCTGGGCCCATCACACAAAATGTGAAGCTTTTGAAGAAAGAGAGCTGTTTTCAAAAATGCTACCTGAACAAGGTAAGGGGACAATTACCTTGGCTTCTCCAATTCTGCCCCTTTCATTCTTTCTTCAGTGCCTCTCTTTGGCCAAACCCAGCCAAAATCCATCTGAGCCTGGAAAATGCAGCCTGAAAGTTCAGATACAGAGCAGAGCTGAGAAGGGCAAGGAATGGATCCAAGAAAAAATGAGTTAGACTCTTGGAGCACTTATACCTTCCTTTATAGGCTCTGTGAGGCTAGGGACCACTGCATAGCTCTGGCATTCAATAACTATCAAACAGTTTACAGAATAAAAGAATGACTTATGAACAAGTATTATTTCAGCATTTAATAAGCAGAAAATCTGTTTCTTTTGTATTTATGATTTGCTGTCAAATCACCACATTTATTAATATTGTGGCACTGAAACTTGGCAAAATCACATATAAACGTACAGAGCTGGCTGGACATTTTAAAGGAAAAATCGAGGAATAAAAAGAGAGGTGGGCAGGCAGGAAAAAGAGGTTGGTGCATGTGAAATCCATCTGGGTTTGTTAACTGGAGCTTGTAGAAGTTAGGCTCCTACACACCAACAGAGCCTGGGAGGCAGGTCCCATCAGCTGTTGGTTGGAACAAATGGTAAAGTCTTATGACAGCCTTGACTTTTGTCAGGCAGGCACTTGAAGTGGGGGCTGGGATCATCCTAGGGATGTGGTCTTGAGCTGTTAGAAACTATGTTAATATTTTGTTTGAAATTTTAGAGGGCAAACTTGGCCCTAATCCAGAACAGTGCTCAGAGCAGCCTGGCTAGAGTTTGGCCAAGGAGAGAATCTTTGTTAGTCTCAAGCCAAGGTACAGTCTTAGCTATTCGCTGTCACCAAAATCCTCTATCAGAAAGGTAGGAGAAGACCATTAAAATAAAGTTGTCCGCCTTACCTCACCTACAACATAAACTCTCTTATGGTGGGACAAATATTAAGTAGGGACTGCGTGTGGCTCCCTTTTGAACTACTCCTCCTATGAATTCATCTATTTTTTTCTACATTCACTGCCACTCAGGGGTGGACAAAGTGATGGGTGAGGTCCTACTCAGAGGAAGGCAATAAAGGAGTCTATACAGTCTATAGAGAATTTTAAAACATCTTTTTATTATTACCATGTGCTAGAAATTCTAAATGTCAGCAATAAAACTACTCCTCTTCCATCAAATCTGTCACTGATGTTAATTCTAAATAATTGCTCTGGCTACTGTTAAGTTTTAATAATAAATATTTAAGCTTCAAATTAGCACCTTTTTATCACTTATTCTTTAATAAGTATTGTATTTTTACAGGGAAGTTAATTTGGAGAATTCACAATTGTACAGTCAGCTTTTAACACTTGGGGACTCAGCACGTGTTTCCATTTTAAAATAACTTTGTAATGGTTCAGAAATCATTTGAGCTTGTTTTTGATGCTTTATGCATCTTGTATTTTTCTTTTATTCAAAAGACAAAGTACTTAAGTTCCTTCAATTCTGGCATTCTATGTGACTACTTGGAGTATACATTTGTCTTAAATACATAAAAAGTGAAACAGTGTGAACCATGAGGCACAGCACTCCATTTGCTAAGTACCAACTTTAATTTTTATATATTGATTAGTATGTTTATAACTAAAATTTATTATTTTAAAATTAGTAATAGTTTTAAAACTAAAAAATATATCAAGAAAACAAAGCATTCCATCAATATTATCACTTACTTAGTCGTTGCCTAAATTTTGGTTTTAATAAAATTCACATACTAATTATTAGAAAATTATTTACATAAGATATTATAATAGAATTATAACCAGATGATTAAAGTTCAAACTACTAAATAGATATAAAAACAATGTAATGAGTAGCTGCATTTATCCATTTTGGTACTGCATTATTTATTTTATCTTTCAGGGTTTTTTAATAGGCACAATACAAAGTTCAATGAAAGAAATTCTTTCTTGTCTGTATTTCTTTTCTAAACATTATCATTATAAGATGTTTGTTTCATTTGGTGATTATTTCTGAAAATGATTTTGTCAAATGAGGAAATATTTAAAAAAGAGAGACTTCAGTGTTAAATGAACAAGGTACACCTCTGCTGCCACACACACTCACACACACACTCTCCTCCCATCCCACCATTGTCCTTTCTCAAAACACAGCACCCACTTCTTATCTGGGCTTCTTCTCACTCAGGCACCCTTACAATCTGTGTTCCAATTCAGGAACCAGAATGACGTTTTCAGAATACAAATCTGATCATTTCCTTCTCTTTTAATCCTTTCATGGCATTAAAATGCTCTTAAAGACACATCTCCTCAGCATGGCCCTACAATTTCTGCCCCTTTCCTATCTCTCACCAGGCTCTCATTGCTCTGTGCTCCAGTCACACTGACTTCGCTCTCAGTCTCTTCTACCTCCACACTCCCTCACCACATGACCTTTACAGATGTTGTTCCTTTTGCCAAAAAGTCCAGTCCCTCTAGTTAGTTGTTACCCATCCTTTAGAGTTTCATTTAATTGTTACTTCTTCAAAGAAGTCTTCTCTGACATTCTTTGGCTAGATGAAAACCCAACATATACAGCCTCACATAGCATGTGGTAAATCTCCTTTCTAGCATAGTCGCAATTTTACTGATATTGCTTATTGATTGATTGTTAGATTCTCCTGTTTGCTCATGTTAAGGCCCAGCACATGAATGAGAGGGAAAGCGAAAGATAGAAAGATAGAAAGATGGAAGAAAGGAAGAAAGGAAGAAAGAAAGAAAGAAAGGAAGGACGGAAGGAAGGAAGGAAGGAAGGAAGAAAGAAAGAAAGAAAGGAAGGACGGAAGGAAGGAAGGAAGGAAGGAAGAAAGAAAGAAAGAAAGGAAGGACGGAAGGAAGGAAGGAAGGAAGGAAGAAAGAAAGAAAGAAAGGAAGGACGGAAGGAAGGAAGGAAGGAAGGAAGAAAGAAAGAAAGAAAGGAAGGACGGAAGGAAGGAAGGAAGGAAGGAAGAAAGAAAGAAAGAAAGGAAGGACGGAAGGAAGGAAGGAAGGAAGGAAGAAAGAAAGAAAGAAAGGAAGGACGGAAGGAAGGAAGGAAGGAAGGAAGAAAGAAAGAAAGAAAGGAAGGACGGAAGGAAGGAAGGAAGGAAGGAAGAAAGAAAGAAAGAAAGGAAGGACGGAAGGAAGGAAGGAAGGAAGGAAGAAAGAAAGAAAGAAAGGAAGGACGGAAGGAAGGAAGGAAGGAAGGAAGAAAGAAAGAAAGAAAGGAAGGACGGAAGGAAGGAAGGAAGGAAGGAAGAAAGAAAGAAAGAAAGGAAGGACGGAAGGAAGGAAGGAAGGAAGGAAAGAAGGAAAAGAAAGAAAGGAGGGAGGGTGGGAAGAAGGGATAGAGAAAAGAATAGAGGAAGGGAAGGAAGAAGAAATTTAAAAACTCAGGGAGAGATTAAGGGAAAAAAGTGTGACAAAGAATACAAAAAGAGCAATTAGACAAAATGTTAACTTCCATGTGTTGAAATGGTATGAGATAATTTGCAAACTTAAAACTTACATATATTAATCTTCTATAAAGTATTTGGGGAAGGTAAATTCACTCTCAATATTTATTTAACATAATCTCTTATACAAATCTCTTCTTAAATGATTACTTTGTGAGGTCTTTATTTTATAAAGATACAGTCTAAAGAAATGCAAGAGAACACCACAATAAAGTAAAACAAAAACTGAAAAAATATATTTTCAAATTATATCACAGATAAAATATTAATTTTGCTACTATAAAAGACCTTCTGAAGAATGAGAAGAAAAAGACTCAGAGCCCTATAAAAATGGACAAAAGATATAAAGAAAAAACTCACAAATAAACACAAAAACTTGCTCAATCTTATTCATAACAAGAGTATGCAATTGAAAATACACAGATGAGATTGGCAGAGATCCAAAAGTTTGACACCATACTTTGTTGGAGTGTCTATAGGGAAATGGGTTCTCTCATATTTTGTTGACAAGAGGGATCTACAAGGATATACTCTTTATGAAGGGTAATTTAGTACTAACTAGCAAAATCACATTTGTTTACCTTTTGATTCCCCTATAATAAAAATCTTGTCTAGGAATGTATTTCAGTGATACTCTGGAGGAAGGGTATATGGGGTGAAGAGTTTATGGGGTCCTATTTTACTTCTCTCTCTACTTTTGTGATTACTTGTAAATATTCATTATAAAAAAGATTTTAAAATTATTGTCTACTGGTGATTTTTTTACTGCAATATGCTAATGCCTTAGCTTGTATTTTCGAAAAAACAAAGCCTAAGGTAAAAGCTGTTGCATGAATGGGCTATTTAGAAATGTGATCGAGGTGGAATGGTAAACAGGGAAGATGAGAGGGTCATTACAAAGGTGCATTGTTGAGTTAGCCACCACAAGAAGTTACTCAAAAGGAGGGACTTTCTAAGAAGCCTAATGGAATGAACCTCAGAAGCAGACATTCTTAGCCTCAGGGAGCCCCTAGGGCAGAAGATGAGCATCTGAACATCTGACGTATTGGAGTCCATGCCCCTCTGGGTTACCTGTCCGTCCCCACCCCCACCCCCAACCCTGCGAGGAGAAGTCAAACCTGTGCAAAACTAGTTCCTGTATCTGTGGCTGGGCAAAGAGAATTCAATATGATGCATAAGAGGTGTATGCTGACAGAAAAAGGTATTACTCTCACTTTTAAATGACTTGTAAGACTTGCCTTCAATTTGATAAAATAAAATGAGTAATAAAATTTTAGGAATTTTGGTATTAAACAGCCAAAAAACCAAGCAGATAATTTTAATATTACCAACTTTACTAAGATATGGAGCTTCCACAGGAAAAAATAATACATATTAAAACTAGAAAAGTATATTATAGATATTAAGAGTTCAATATGTACCAACCTGTAAGAATAAACCAGTTGTAAATGGTTTCAGTGAAGCAGACCTAAATTTTTAACATATTTAGCAGTAAATATGCTAACATGTGGGAGAAACATCTTAAATATATAATATAATATATAATAGAATATTATGTGTGTGTATATATAGATAGATTTTGAAAAGTTTGATAATAAAAAAAAGGGAACATAAGCTGACATACCATATGCTCCATAAGCAGTTGTAGAGGCAATGCTAGAACAACCCAGGGCTCATTTTGAAATGCTGATTATTTCTCTATGCTAGGCAGAAGTGGGAATCAAAATGATTTACTCTAAGAACTTTGACTTTATTACTGTGAAATCATTGTACACTGTTAAATGATTTGAATACCCACAAAGTCTGTGAGTCCCTAAAGCATGTTCCTTTGCATTTCCCTGCATTTCTTCCACCAAAGCCAAATATTATCTGAAGTAATGAGTCTGCAATTCATAAAAGATAAAATTTCTATTGACTTCAATCATATGGGCTAGCTAAAAGACTGCTATCTTCTCAATATGCTCTTCCCATCTATATCAATTTTCTATTGCTGTTATAACTAATGACCACAACTTTAGTGGCTTAAAACAACAGAAATTTATTTTCTGGCAGTTCTGGAAGTCCAAAGTCCAAAATCAAGGTGTTGGCAGGGCTGTTCTTCCTTTTGAGGCTCTTGGAGAGGATTCATTCCTTGCCTCTTCTAGCTTCTGGTGGCTTGGGTTTCCTTGGCTTGTGGGAAATAATATAGCCGCTATATCATTCCAACCTCTGCCTCTGTCTTTCCTCTGTGTGTGTATCAAATATTCTCTATTTTTTCTCATAACTATATAATGGCACTTACCCACATCCCCACCCTCAGATTAGTCATAATTTGTTTTCTAAGGTAGGAGTCAGCACACTTTTTCTGCAAAGGCCTGAATAGTAAATATTTAAGAATTTGTGGGCCAGCTGGTCTCTATCACAACTATTTGACTCTGTCTTTGTAATGTGAAAACAGTTACAAACAATATGAAAATGAATATTTTCCAATAAAACTTTATTTTCAAAAACAAGCAGTGGGCCCGAATTGGTCTGTGGACCGAGATTTGCTGACTCTCATATTTTTGGGGGGAATATGAAAATATTTTTGTAGTTCAGGATTTGTACTATGGAAATTTCCATGTTTATAGAATTGCCTTGAAAGAGGAAAATGTGGACATGCTGGAACTGTGATAGAGGAAAGCAAGCTGTGTCAGGGATGCAGTTGAGGAATGAGACTCAGATGTCCAAGAAAAAGAGAAATGGCAGCTCCAGGAGTATATCAATTTCCCAGTGCTGCTGTAACAAATCATTACAAACTTAAATTTAAAACAACACAAGTTTATTATTTTTGCAGCTCTTTAGATTAGAAGCACAGCAGAGGTCTCACTAGGCTAAAATCAAGATGCTCTTTCTCAACGTTCTAGGGAAAAGTTTGTTTCCTTGCCTTCACTAGCTTCTAGAGGCTGCCTAAATTCTTTAACTTGTGATCCTCTTCCTCCATCTCCAAAACCAGTGGCAGCAGTCTGAATCCTCACATCGTATCACTCCAACCTTCTTTCCCATCCCTCTCTTGTAAATTTAAGGATGCTTATGATTACATTGGGCCCACCTAGATAATTCAGGATAAATATCCTTATTTTAAGTCAGGTCATTAGCAATCTTAATTATTTCAGCAATCTTAATTCCCCTTTTTCATATAATGTAACATTCAAAAGTTCTGGGAACTAGGATGTGACATCTTTGGTGGACCATAATTCTGTCTACCACAAGGCACATACAAATCCTATATTCTACTCCAAGCAAAGCTCAGGAGGTAGCAAAACTTCTGATAGGAAGGGAGTGAATGTAGAGATCTGAAAATACTGAATACTGTTCCTGAAAGCAGCTATAATATTCTTATAGTAAAGGGAACCACATGAAAAAGCATCTCTGGAACCCAACCAGAGCTTCTCTGTAGATCTCAACAGAGTTACCCAGTAAGAAAATCAACAAGAGACAATGATGGCCATTACGAACTAAGAACCAGGGATCTCTTCCATTTTCATGGGATAACGTGAGACTTAGACTCTCAGATGAAAATAAAGAGCAAATTCCAATACTGGTACTGGATATCCTGCCAGTCAGATGGTTAGACACTTGGAGAGAGGTTTAATTTTGTTTAGAAAAATAGGAAAGTATGACATCCCTATTATCTCTGGGGTAACACAGAACTTACTCATACTCACTACATTATCTACCAAAGTATATTTCTTTCTTTCCTCCTCTGACCTCCTAATATTGCAACCCTGCTACTCAAAAACTTTTAATGGTTTAACAGTTCTGATCCTGACATCAAAGATCCCCCACCAAGATCTAATCCAATCCTACTTTTGCAAATTTATTACTAAGTATTAACTTTTATACTCTATGATTTCCAACATAATTACAATATTTCCATTAATGAATATTTTTTTAAAGTGAATTCCTACCTTAAAAGGCTTTTTTCATCCTATCTTTATACCTCTAAATCCTACTCATATTCAAGGTCATTTGCAAATGCTACTCTTTATCATAAATCCTTCCCTGATCTTCCCAATTGATTTATTGGAGAATCCTACTCTATTTGCATAAAACTTTAACTGCTATAGTCTTCTAGCAGTGTATCAGAGGCTATCAGAAAACAAACCACCATAAGTATTTCAACAAAAACACTTAGTATAGAGGCTGGTTGTATGGGTGTTTGAAGGCTGAAAGAGCAAAAGAGAACACTAAAAATTGTCCAGAGATAAAAAGTCACTTGGGGAATATTAAAAAGAGGTTAGATTATTAAATTTAGGATCTCAGAATAAGGGCCTTGAGGAAGTAGGACTCAGACTTGTAAAGAGGGGTCAGTGCCTGATTGCAATTGGTACTTAGGAAGGGAAGCAATAAACTAATTTTGGAATTCAAAGAAGCTGAAAATTGAAACCAATTGCCACTGTTAAGACAAACTATTTCTACTGAGGTGAAATGCCACTGTTGCAGCAGACTGTCACTGCCTAGGTGATAACAATCAGAATAGCAAACAGGAATAAGGAAGTCTCTTCCTCCTTCTTCTTGTGTTCCCATCTTTCTAGTGACTCTTGGCAGAACCTAACAGGAAGCTAGCTGGCAAATGAGTGTGGGAAATGTAGCTTGCGGCCTCTTAGCCCAAGAATAAGGCAGATATATAAAGGTGAAATGAACAAGACAGGCATTCTGTAAGACTAATGAGAAAGATGCTTCGAGGTAACAATTCTTTTAGTATATTTAAATTGCACCATGTAAAAGTTGACAATGTAGCCAACACATAGGGCTGGTCCAATTCCCAGAAGAAACCCTTGTCTTTTCAACAAAAAGCTTCCTTTTACAATTACCCATTTTCATTGACACCAAAAGGAGTTCTAGACACACAATCCAAAAATTTTGTAATCCATCAATTTTTTCCTCCTTATCACATAAAATTCACCCTCTATCAAATCCAATTCACTTTCTTTATAATTTCTTTATCTCCATCCTCACTACCATCACCCATTCTCAGTCTCTTTATATCTGGATGGCTACAAATTACCCAGCCAGTCTTGTTTCTTCCAATTTCAACAGGTTTTTTTTCAGTATGCACTTTAAGTTAAACACTGTGCAAAACAACATGTTTTCACAGAAAATAACTATATTGGAGAGATAATACTAACATATATTTTTAAATTATGCAATCAATGATATAATACTATCAGTGACTATTTTGAAATTCATAAACAAAAGAAAGCAATAAGACTAGAGGTACCAAAGCAAGACAAGAGACAGACATTGAGGAATGATACTAATTGGTTAGGAAAGGAGACAGGAAAAAAACAAGGAAGGAGAGGAGACTCCAAATTGAAGGATAACGTAAGGAAAAGCAAGAGGAAAAATGATCACGTTGACTTCCAGGAAAATGATCTTGTTGGCTTCCTTTGGACAATAAGGAGATAGGACTAATTATAGCTCAGGATGCATGTAGGAAATACCAGAATTTCTTGTTGGGATGTCAGCCATTTTGTGAATGGATATAAATGAGGTGTTAAAGACCTACATCCAAATTACTCTGGAAGTGCCAGTAAATATAAGTGTACTTTCGACTTCATAGAGTCTACCCATGATAGATAGATCAGTATCTCCATTGTTCCAAACACTCTCCCAGCTTCTGAGATCACAGATTGATAGCAATATCTTCTTTATTAACCAAACAATTTTGTTGATGTCTGTTTACTTCTGTTTGCTTTACTCTTCACTGAAACAGTAAGTATTTTATATCAACTTTATTTAAGTCATGTCTTTTCCCATTTTATATGGGACTTTTCTTTTCAAAATAAAGTGATCGCTTGAGTATCAGGATGCTTTTGTCATCAAGAAGGAGTGGACTCTAAAGATGGCTGGAAAAAAAGGGAAAATACACTCTGTGCATAACAAGACCTACAGAGACATTTCCATGGTTGGTTATTTCAGGAGCTAAAATACATCACCAAGACAGGGTGGACTACTCTAGTGATGATTGCAGCAGCTCCAGACATCTCATGTTTAGCAATAGTACCTGAAGTCTATAAAAGAGGAAGAGGGTACCTCTCTTCCACATATCTCTTTTTAAAATATAGAAATATTTCCAGCAACCCTGCCCCCAATAAGACTTTCCCCTTCAACTAAAATAATATCATATGCCCACCCCTAAATCAATCACTTAAAATTGAATGGAATTACTGGGTAAGTTTTGAGTAATCAAGATTCACCTCTTCAGGGTTCAGAAAAGGTTCCCTTGAAGGAACCTTTGAAGCCAAAGGTTCACTTTCCCTTGAAGCCAAAAAACACCCAGTACTTAAAAAAAGTCAGGGTTCTGTTAACACAGAATAGGGGTTGAGGAGAGGTGTAGGATTGCTATTGAACAGAAGTAACTGCTCAGTCTTCCCTGAGCTTTAATTTTTTTTTAATTATAGTTGTTTCACCATTATCATTTCTTTTTTTCTTTATGCTTTCTAAATTTGATTTTATTTTCCTGATAGAACATTCAATATATTAAAAAGGTTGATAATGTATATAAAAAGAAGTGTCGATCTGTTTTCTTCTTCGCATCCATCAGCCTTATACAGCCTGCCCCACATACCAGGTTTATCCTTCATTATTCTTCCTCTTTATGTAGCCTGAACACTGTACTGTCCTTAGCATTTTTCATACCCAACTACCTCACTGCTCTGCACAGACCTGTTCTATTATTTCACATGGTCCTTAATGATTTGTTATTCATGCCATCTTTCTTACATATATTATAAAATCTGAGCTTACCAGTGACCTTTCTGTATAATTACACTGATTTCTTTAGGTGTGTCTCTCTTTTTCCCTCATTGTAATTTTACGACTGTTTTGTCACATTTTCACTTTGGTGATTTTTCTAGCCTTTCCATTCATCTTCCCTTCTTAAATCTTTCTATATAAAATTATTAATTTTTTTCTCTGAACATCCTTTAGTCTATTTTCAAAAGTATATGATATGATTATCTTCTGTATTATATTCTTTAACTATAAGATACTTACAATAGGACAGTCGCTTTCTTCCAAAATTCTGGTTATTTCCATAGGAAGCTTAAGTAAAAGAAAAAGTATGTGAACTGAGTTAAAGTTTTGGCTTTTCCACTTAGTGATTGAAGAAATGATTTAATTTCCACAAATCTGATTTAGTATATATAAAATGGGAATATAAATATCTGCTTCATAAATTGTGAGAATTAAATGGGTGTGTGTGTGTGTGTGTGTGTGTGTGTGAGTTCATTCTCATCTTTTTCAAATGTCTCGAAATAAAATGTCAAAATGTGAATTCTTCAAAACCACCATAAAATAGAAGTTACAAATTCAATCCAAGCTTGTGGTAATTGGCCTTAATGATACGGACTGTCAGTATCCTTTTTTCAGCCTGTAGCCTTCTCCTTTCTAGCTACCATTGAAGCCTGCTTGAGTAGTTCAAAGTGTGTTTGGATAACAAAATCTACTTTTGTCATGTCTGTCTCAGGACCTTGGAAAGGTCAGACTTCCCAAGGACAGGGCCACTTTGATATTGAAACATTTTTCAAAATTTCAATAGTTAATTTGTGGTCCTGCTTGGCTTTTTCCTGTGTCATTTCAAGTTTACAGTTTATTACACATTTAATTTTTTTTTCCTTTCCAAAGAAGAGAGATCCCTCTAGTGGTTCAAGCAAGTCTATTTTTTCAGTGATCAGCTGAGAACAGAGAGAGACCCCATTTAATTTCTCTCTAAGAGCTATGAGAGTTGATGAGCTGCGAGGAGAGAGAACTGAACTGCAAAAATATTAAACACAAAGAAACATGACTCGTTGGGATATCTTTCTTTGAAACTGGGAGCAAAGAATTTTATGGACCTTGAGAGACGTGTTAGAGCCTTGCCACTGATTTATCGGGATCTTTCTGATTATCATTTATGATATATTACCATTCCTTCATTCCTGTTATTTAAGTTCATTTCTCTCCTATCTCCATTACTTTTGAAGGAAGAAAATTCCTCACACATAATTACCAAGTCCACATACAGTGTCCCATGCATAATTCTATATGGAAATAGTTGAAGACAAAGAATTTGTTATCATTCTTATACTTATATTAAAAGAAATAGTCAATTATGCTAAGGGAAATAAGTCAGACGATGAAAGGCAAATGCCATATGATTTTACTCATGCATGGAATCTAAAAAACAAGTGAACAAACAAAATGTAAACAAACCCATAGAAATACAGAGAACAAACTGATGGCTACTAGATGGGTGGGAGGTTAGGGGGCTGGGTGAAAAAAATGAAGGGATTAAGAAGTAAAAATTGGCAGTTACAAAATAGTCATGGAATGTAAAGTACAGCATAGAGAATACAGTCAATAATAATGTAATAACTATATGATACTGGGGGGTATGAGACTTAACAGGAGGATCACTTCATAAGTTATATAAATATTTAACCACTATGCTGTACACCTGAACTAATATAACATTCAATATCTACAGTAATTGAAAAAGAAAAAAGTAAAAGTAAAAAGAAACAGTCAAGTAAATCCATGTGCATTTCTAGTTTCTGACTTCTACCTCATTAGAATGATAGAGGGTTATGGGGTCATTTCTCTCCCTTCAATTCTAATAAAGCAGCTGAAAAGATTTTTAAAAATCACTCTACATAGTCCAAACCAATTAAAAGAAAAATGCTAGCAATCTGCAATTATGCACATTAAAAAAATAATGTCTGAGATTTAATTAGATAAATAGAATCTGCCTATTTTTCAATAGTATTTTAACCAATTATTCTACTGCAGACATTTTGCCAAGTAGTGCATATGTTTGGTATTTGGCCTTTGAATGGTCACCTGGTTAAGCTCGAGCATGCACTTCTGTTGCCTACAATTATATCTCCCCTCCAATAGTGGCCAAGTGGAAGATCTTAAGAATGAATGACAGATCCACAGTCCTGGGGTGGGTTTTTGAAGTGACCCTGGCAAGTAGAAAAGAAAAATCTCCCGTGTTCATGGGGCCTTTGTGTAACAGCTGAGCTGCTTCAGGTGTCTCAGTGATAAAGGGATTGAGTGGTGTTCATGCAAATTATCACTTATCTAAAAACTACAGTCATTGGTTACGGAACATTGTTTAAATGCTGTGGCAATAAATCATTTTTGTGAGTTAATGTGTTGAAGCATATATTGTCTTTCAATATAAGTAATCAACAGCAGTGGTATATTTTGTTCCACTTCAAACTGCTGGTCCCTGGGAACTTCAGAAAAAAATGTTTCAAAGTCACAGTATACTATGTGTTTCAGAAATTCCCACTTCTCTCTCTTCAGTTCATACTGAATGAATGAAAAGGCAGTCAGTAATGGAAAAAATAAAACCAAAAACGAAAACTAACCTGGCTAATGCATGAGCAGGGCAATCTGTAATTACATTAGTTTGAGGATGAATATAAAATAAAAAAGACCACTACTTGATATTCTTCATCAATCTTACATTTAAGCTACATTATAAGTTAATCTTATAATCAGTTCTCATGACTTAAGCTTCTTCCTGAAGCATTATAGTTAATATATTTAATTCATCTTTATTAATTTAGTAATAAAATACCGACAGCAAAATAAAGTTTTCCATACCTTCAAAGTTCACAGAGGAAGACTGACACATGAAGCTTCTAGAGAAGATGTTAGATGGGTTTTATGAGTCCTTTCCATTCTAGGAGAAGGATCAAAATACTATGATGAGGTCACTAGCTTTAGTATCATTTATTTAACAAACAATATTGAGTGTGTGTGGTGGATTGATATTTTGTCAACAAATGGAACTCCATTTCCCAGAATTCTCTTCACTGTGTGATTTCAAGTTAGTGTAGACCACAAGTGACATTTGTATAATATCTAAGAGGTGGAAGTGAAACAGCAATCTTTTTTTTTTTTTAATACTGGAAGACTTGTGCAGATTCTCTACTAGGCACTATTGTCCCTCGTGCACATTGTGCACAACTGCTCACTCACCTAGATGACATAGGCAGATCGCAGGTTGCCACTTCTTCTGCTGCCATCAGTTACCTCTTTCCGTCTCCATTTCCTGGGACAGATGAATATTTAGCTTTGTAACAAGGAACTTAAGCTTCCATTACAGATCACCTACAACACTGAAATTGGAGATGTAGAAAGATTGACACGAGTTCTCATTTATTCTTATGCATTCCAGCCTTATCCTCATGGGTTCCAGTTTCTCTTTGCTTTTTGCTACTTCACTCCATCTGTTCTTCTCAGGTGCCTGCCTTCTTTTTTTTTCCCCCTGCCTTCTTAATTAAGACATAACAACAATAGACTTTATAGATTATTTAACCAGCTCTCACAATTACATACGGTCAACTCCCTACAATAAATTCCTTATTATATAACACTTCTTGTGATGCTGTTTCTCTGACTGGACCCTGATGATGTAGTGCCTGCTATGCACATACCACTACAACTGACAATAGGGACAAAAAAATAAAGTTAATCTAGTGAAGAAGATTATTAGTTTGCTAGGGCCACCATAACAAAATGTCATACCTTAAGTGTCTTAAACAACAGAAATTTATTTTCTTACAGTTCTGGAGGGTAGAAGTCCAAGATTAAAGTGCCAGTAGGTTTGGTTTCTCCTGCAGCCTCTCTCCTTGCCTTGCAATGGCCATCTTCTCGCCATATCCTCACCTGGTCTTTCCCCTCTCTGTATGCATCTCTGGTGTCTCTTCTTTGCATAAAGAAACAATTTATATTGGATTAGGGCTCCACCCCTATGACTTCAGTAACCTTAATTACCACTTTAAAAGCTCTATCTCCAAATACAGTTACATTGGGGGCTAGGGCTTCAACATATGAATTTGGTGGAAACACAATTCAGTCCATAACAAAGATAACCAAGTAAATAGAAAATTTTAATTGTACGTGGAAAACACTAAGTGCAATTATAGAATGTCTTGGAAGGGCGCAACGAGGAAATAGGATGATTATATAATGCATTATCCAAAACAAGACACTTGTGAGAGTGAAAGGGTGGATTAAAATTAAACAGACGCTAATAGATTTTCATCAGGCATAATTTAGAACTGCCACAGGGAAAATAGGAGACATAGGCACCTATTTTCAAAGACCTCATGAAGGAAATAACATCTAAGATGAGGCTAAAGAGGACTAGAAGTCAAGGAGACAAAGGCAAGAGGGTCAGGAATGTATTCTAGAATAATAAGCAAAAACAATTAGCTGGAGAACAGCACCATGTTTTGCGAATTACAAAAGATTTCACATGAGTGAAGTTTAGCAAGGACGAGGGGCCGGACAGGAAGCAAGGTAAGCAGGATTCAGAGGATAAAGGGACTCTTTAAGATATTTGGACTCAGTTCTAATGTCAGCTGTGGACCATTACAAATTTCGACCATGGAGGTGGCATAATTTGATTTACATTTTAGGAAGATCTTTAAGAAATTAGATCAAGACATGGTGACTATGGTTGATAACATTATTAGATAACTGAAATCTGCTGTGAGTAGAACTTAAATGTTCTCAAAAATATGTAGATATATGAGGTGATGGATGTGTTAATTAACTAGATGGGAGAATCCTTTCAAAATGTTTACATATATCAAATCACCACAATGTGTACTTTAACCATCTTACAATCTTATTTGTCAATTATCCCTTGATCAAGTTGAAAATTTTTGAAAAAGAGAAATTATATCGAGACAGTTCCTGACTCTTTTCCCCCACTTACCTCATTTCCTCCTAGGATAATAAGACAATGTTTTAAAGACTAAATAAGTAACAGCCTGGGGAAACTATAAGAAATTCCATCTACAACACAGAAATATGAAAAATTTGCAAAAAAAAAAAAAATGGAGAAGAAAAGACAAAAAGAAAGAAAGAAAAAAAGAGAAAAAGAAAGAAAAAGAAATCAAACTGGATGAGAAAGACAAAGAAACCTCAGTCCAATGTATGAACCCCCAACATTTGGAGACACTAAGGAGTCAAGTTCAAAATGCTCTCACTCACCAAAGGGGAAAATTTGAGTGTCAATAATGATAAACTTCGATAGATTAAAACATAGCAAATAAGTTTCAGTTCATAAATCTATAATAATATTGTAACAACTAATCGGTTGTCACTGATGAAAACCACTAAATTATTTTGAAAACTGTTAAAGAGAAAGAATTGAGTATTTTTCTTGCCTTTCCTATATGAGCTATACAAAGGAGTAACCAATAATAGATGAGGGAAAGTTTCTCTGCATAGAAATACTCCAGCTAATAAATGAGGAAGGAACGATTTCATTAGTACATCCCTATTTGGATAAATTAAGGTAGCTATTGATCAGCAATAGCTGCTAAAACTACAAGAGAGAAACAACTAGACTTAAAATGCCTCCTGATAGAAGAACATAACACTATCTGTGAATTAATTTTGCTTAATAAGAAAGTTGAACTTGAATCTAATCAAACTTCTAATCAAACCTTTAAAACAGTTACTAATAGAAAATTTAGAACAAGTTTGCAATCAGCAAAATCAACCAATATTAGAAACAAAATGGAAAAAAATACTGTAGATTGGAAGAGTATTCAGAGACATACCTACCAATTACAATGTTTAAACTTTATTTATATTCCAGTTCAAAGAAATAAACTGTAAACCAAAATTGTGATATTAATGTCATAATTGCATCTCTAAATACTGACCGAATATGTAATGACTAAATATTTTGAGTTTGGGAGATATGTGAGGAGATATGTCTAGAGAGCAGTTGCATACATAAATTCAGAGCTCTTGGTAGACATCTAGACTAGGGACATAAATGTGAGAATTGGAATCATCTATGGATTTTTGCTGAACACATGGAAGTTGATGAGATATTAAGCTGTGTATAGAATACTTTCTTATCCTCAGCTCTATTGAGAGTTTTAGTCAGAGAATTTTTTGTTGTGGAAGGCTGTGCTGTGTGCATTGCAGGATATCTAACTTCATCCATGGCCTCTACCCAACTAGATGGCAGTAGCCATCCAGCTATCCGAACCAAAAATGTCTCCAAACATTGCCCCAAATCGCCCTCATTTGAGAATCACTGATGTAGAGTGAAAAGAGCCAAGGAGAGGAAATGAAGCCTCAAGAAATCAAAAAGATCTGTGATTAAATTACGGCTCCACCATCTATGGCCATGCCACCCTGAACAAGCCCGATCCCATCTGATCTCAGAAACTAAGCAGGATGGGGCCTGGTTAGTATTTGGATGGGAGACCACCTAGGAAGACCAGGTGCTATAGGCATAAAAAATAAAAAATAAGGGATTGTAAGCTGACAAGGTCCTTGCAATCTGTGAGGTCAACCAAGCATTGCCTTCCCTAAAAAAATAAAAATAAAAAATAAATTACAACTCCACCGTTTACTGTGACCATCTCTCCAGGCCTTACTTTTCTCATCTAAAATATGGAAATGATATTGTCTAATTTGCTAAGTAGGTGTGGCAATTACAGAATATGGAAAATACTTCATTAATGAGAAGATACGTGGCATGCTTTCCTTCATAAGTGCCCATTACTATTGACTCTCCTCTCCTTCTCTTCTCCCTCAAAGCTCTTGGTCCAGTTTAGCTCCACATAACTCCACAATGACATTTCTCTTTCTCTTCTGGCCAAGAAACTGGAGTTGGACTTTATAGATAGTGTGCTAAAGCAATCCTGCATCTGTGAAGCTGCTTAATGATCCCAAAGAAATTAAATGTGAACGTCCACTTTTACCCCTTCTGAACCCTCCACGTGAAGGTGCTTTATAGTAAGAGAAACAAGTATATTATCTCAAATAGCAAAAGGGAGTTATTGTTCTTTCTGAAATTCAAGATCAGAGCCCACACATACACCTCCCAGAAAGCTCTCCTAGTCTAAGAAACAACATAGACTCACTAAAGCTCTTTAGATTAAAAAATAAAGAAAAAAGTATATTTTTAATGAATGAAAAAAGATTTGGCCAGGAGTAAGTCACTCTGTCATAAATGAGGCTCAAATTTTTACTTAGACTTTGAGGAAAGGGTTCATGCTTTACCTTTGTTTACCTAACAGTTTTAGCAGTTATCAACTCTTTCTATTAACAATGTTCCTGAGCTATAATTCACATACCATACAATTCACCCATTTAAAGTGTGCAATGCAGTGACTTTTCATATATTCACAGATATATACAACCACTACCACAGCAATTTTAGAACACTTGTATCACTAGCAAAAGAAATCTTATAACATTTAACTATTATTTCCTTTTTCTGTTTTCTATTCCAGTAATCTATTTTCTGTCTCTATAGATTTGCCCATTATGGTTATTTCATATAAATGGAATCATATGACATGTAGTCTTTTATGTCTGGCTTCTTTCACTTATAAAATTATGAAAAATAATCCATGTTGTAGCTTAAATCAGAATTTTATTTATTTGTTTAAAGATAGAATAATATTCCACTGTATAAATATAACACATTTAGTTAATCCATTCATTAGTTGATGGGCTTGTTTTTTTTTCATCTTTTGGCTTTCATGAATAATGATGGTATAAACATTCATGTGCAAGATTTTGTTTGCATGCCTGTTTTCAATTCTTTGGAGACTATACCTAAGAGTGAAATTGCTGAGTCATAAGGGATATCCAAAACAATTTCCATGGTGGCACAGTCATGAGCTTTCACCCAAGAAAATTAATTTTTAATTTATTTTTTGTGTATAGTTGGTATACAACCTTATATTGTTTATATTAATTTCGGTTGTACAATATAGTGATTTGACATTTGTATACCTTATAGTAGGATCATCCCACTAAATCTAGTAATCATCCGTCACTGTGTAAACTTACCACAATATTATCGACTATATTCCCCTTCTCTTTTTGACCCATTCTTCCACTCTCTCCCTTCTGGTAACCATCTCTTTGGTTTGTTTCTATGAGTTAGTTTTTGTTTTGTTTTGTTTTTAGATTCCACACAGAAGTGAAAATATATTGTATTTGTTTTTCTCTGCCTGACTTATTGCACTTAGCATGGTACCATCTAGATCCATCCTTGTCACAAATGAAAAGATTTTATTATTTTTTATTGCTGCATAATTGTGTTCCCCCAGATAAGGGAGACTACTGTACATACCACATCTTCTTTATTCATTCATCTTTTGATGGACACTTAGGTTGCTTCCATATCTTGTCTAATGTAAATAATGCTGTAATGAACATAGGGGTCCATATATCTTTCTGAATTAGAGTTTTCATTTTCCTTGGATGAATACCCAGAAGTGAAACTGCTGGGTCATATGGTATATCTATTTTTAGTTTTTTTTGAGGAATGTTCATACTGTTTTCCATAGGGGCTGTACCAGTTTGCAGTCCTCCCAACGGGGCACAAGGATTCCCTTTTTTTCACATTCTTGCCAACACATGTAATTTGTTGACTTTTTGATAATAGCCATTCTGACTGGTGTGAAATGGTATCTCGTTGTGAGTAAAAATAATTTTTAAGAGTAGGATAATTCATCTCCACACTTTAAATAGCACAGCTCTGCTCGGTTTGGTTGAGTACTTACGTCAAGTCTCCAAAGAGAAGAAGTGGTAGACATGTAATATGAATATGCAGTCATTCTGAACTTTTCTGCACTTATGGTATTTTCTCATCTGTCTCTTGTTGTTGTTATTGTTATTGTTGTTAAAAGGTTTGTAGGTTAACCTGGTAACCAAAACCTTGTTTAAAACCTTGTTTATATGGAGAAATGTATTCTGAGTTAAAATTAGAAAAATGCATATTTTTGGTTATGTACAGCACTTGGGACACTTGACCAGGAAGATTTGCCCTCCCTATCCCATCCTGTGTCTTCAAAAGACATATAACATCTAACAAGGGACTCGACTAATCCTCGAGTTGCAAGGCCTACTAGGTAGAAGAGATTCTTTTTTCTTTATTTTCTTCACAATCTAGCAGTCTCTGACTACACACCAAATAGGTATGTGAAAGTTTACAAACATTCATCTGATTCTGTTGAGATTTCCATTTCTCTTCCCTCTCCCTCTAGCATGGGATTACAGACCTCACATATATCTGAGATACTCATCAGGCAAGCGTTCAACAATGAGGGAGCATCTTGACTCCAGGCGAATTCCTTGGCTTGAAGTTATTCTAGTGGAGCCATTGACCAAGTATTAAAGGCCAAGTAATGTCACTAACTAAAGCAAGAACAGCGGCTTAAGCCATGAGGAATCACAGGTGGTAACCCAGGAGCTCAAGGCCAAGGATTAGGAGTATAGTGAAATCATAAGTAAAATAATAGCCTCAAGCTTGTAAAAATCAAAAATAGATTATGGAGTTGAATGCAAGGTGGGTCAGGGTACGTGGATTAAGACAGAGGCTATAATTCCTAGGGGGCTTGTGGTAGGCAGCATTCTAATATGGTTCCTCTAAATCCCCATTCCCTGGTTTGTATGATTTGTATAATTTTCTCCTGGAGTGCAGACAAAATCTGTGTTTATGATGAGATATCAACCCTATGATTAGGGCACATTATATGGCACAGGTGAAGGGATCTTACAGATATAATTAAGGTTCCTAATTAGTTGGCTTTGAGTTAATTAAAAGAGAAATTATACTGGGTAGGCCTGATCCAATCAAGTGAACCCCTAAAGCAGTCATTGAAGAATTAAACTGCCACATTGTGGTGTGGCCTATGGAAGGAGTCCTCTGGGTTATGGAAAGCAACCTCCAAGAGCTGAAAGTAATCCTAGATTAACAACTTGCAAGAAAATGAGGACCTCAGTCATATAACTGCAAGAAGATGAATTCTGCCAACTACCTGAGGGAGCTTGAGAGTGGATTTCCTGAGCTGACCCTCCAGATGAGGATACAATCAGCTGAGACCTTGATTAGCGTCAGCCATGTATGACACTAATCAAGGAGCTCAGCTAAAATATGCCAGATTCCTGACCCATGGGGACTGTGAGATAGATAGTAAATTAATCTTATAAGTTCCTAAGTTTGTGGTAATTTGTTCTGTTGCAGTGGAAAACAAATACAGCCAAAGGCCATAGTGTGTATGTGTATACTTTATGCCCTAGGAGAAAT